>NW_024425563.1:61245350-61263682 GCF_017311325.1 Ursus maritimus | reverse complement strand
AAAGAAAAGAAAAGAAAAGAAAAGAAAAGAAAAGAAAAAAAAAAGATTAGGCTATTAGTAGTTAAGATTTTGGGGAGTCAAAAGTTATACACAGATATAGGGGTCAGCGCTCTAATCCTTGCGTTGTTCAATGGTCAACTGTATTTTCTCAGTCAGTCCTTGCATTAACTTTATGAGGTGCGTATTTTTGTATTCAACTTTGTAAACTTTGAGCTATTGAGACATTAAAGGCTCTTGTAATAACATTTGACTGAATTACCATCAAATAATGCTTGTTTTTAAAAGTGAATAAAAGATTCTGACTCTACATCTACTAGGGTATAATGATGGTAGAATTAAAGATACCTTTCCCTACCCCCATTTTTTTAGCAAATACATGAAAGTATTTTCTTAATTTTAAAATACCACAGGAAAAAAAGTTTGTCTAGAATTACAGTCTAACAACGGGAATATCTGGAGCCAAAAGACACCATTTGACTAAATTTGCCAAAAACAGTGTACACAGAGTACTCTGCATCATTATTCTATTTGATGCCCCTCTCCCCACTGGATCTTCTCAGACAAATTTGAAGAATCACAAGCTTGCAAACCACAACAAATTGTTTGGTATGTTCACTGAAGGTTAGCTGAGAGAATCCAAGAATAAACATATGAAGAAGGGGGTCAGGCCAGCACACTATTCCCATCTTCCCTCATGTTAGGCTGGACAAGTCTCGCCAAGTGATGCTAAGGTTCTCTCATTCTTTACAGCAAAAGAAGATTTGATGGGGTAACTTGAATCTTCCAGATCAATAAAATCTGGGTCAGAAACTGGATATATCCAGTGTTCAAGAAAAAACTGTATCAAAGAAGTAGATGATTATACTGAAGTTACAAAAATTAAATTCTGTGTGGAAAATCAGATTATTTTCTTTTGAAAGTAAAGAAACCCCTTGTTACATTGCAATGAAGTTCCATTTGTGAAAAAGTGGAGACTCCCAGTTTATACAACAAAGGTAACTGAACACTCCAAAGAAAAACACAGTTTAGTATTTGTTGATTAAGTAGTATAATATCAATTCCAGTAAAAAGAGGGGAAAAAAAAAACTAGTTAGAAATACATGTGTATGAAACGTAACTCATGTGCATACAACCTGCTGTTCAGATTTTTTTCTCTTTCCTCTCTCTCAAAGCAACAAAATTTTGAGAATTATTATGTCACGTTATACAGTCTCTTGTTTAAAATGCAGAGTGTCATTAAAAAAAGAAATTCTTACTTTGCTGCTAACCCAAGGTACAGGGTTATAGGAACCCAGGACGTTTGGATTTAAATTTCTGCAGACGTCTAGGCCAGCCATCCTTATTTCACTGGCTGTAAACAGTACAAGATGCTCTGTAGGGTCTAATTTACCTCCTGTTTCCTCATCCCCAAATCCTCCAGAGGGATGAAAAATAGTAACTGATGGACACTTTATAACATGAAAGCCGCTTTGTACATATTACTAGGTAAATCAAATTTGTTTGTTTTACACCTATAAGAAAAGAGTCACATTTTCATTAAGGTAGAAAATAAACTGGGGAAACTTATGTACCCTAGAGTGGCTGAAGTGGAGTTACTAAGATTCTAGAAAGAACCCACCAGGATGTAATAATGATGCCAGTGAAGAACACGGAGAAACCTCGGTCTGCCTACGGCCCTCCAGTAGCATGCCCAGCCAACACCGATTCTACTTTACCCCTCTCTCCAGACAGACCTCTTGCCTTTCCAATTTCTTCCCTAAAATTCTTGCCATCCTACAACATATGATGCCTTCCACACGCAGGGATTTACTCATGTAGTTCACTCTTCCTACACTATCCTTCCCCCAACTCGCTCCTCTTGAATGCTCTGTGACTCTTCCAGTCCCGACACGCTGTATCTAATTCACCTCTTTAGTCAGCTCATAGAAGATGGTAACAATGAAGGAGGGACTGAGAGGTAAACAAGAAATTACAATACCGGGTTTCGAGGAGGGTGACGTGGCTGTACAGAATGCTATGCGGAACGAAACAGAGGCAGCTAATGCTGCTCTGCGGCCTCTACGGATATCCATGCTCCCTTAAGCCTTAGATTCCTGCTCTCCTGACTTTTCTCCCCCAGTATCTGGTTTCTGGGCTTCAGGATCTTGGAACTCAGCTACGACCTCATAAAACTTCTATGTTCTTCAACCAAATAATCACAGAATCGAATAGTCTGTTTGGTAGGTATCTTCCAACTCATTATATGCTTCATATTATTTAATTCTTGTTTTTATTGCCCATAATCATATTTAAGCTTATACTGAAGCTTGCCTATAACATTCTTCAAACTGGTTTTTTTATCTGATGGTTAATATTATGGCATCAACTTGACTGGGTCATGGGAGTGCCCATGCTAAATATTAGTTCTCGGTGCGTCTGTATGCTGGATGAGATTAACATGTGAACTGGTGGACTTAGTAAAGCAGATTACCCTCCCCAGTGTGGGCTGACATCGTTCAATCTGTTGAGGGCCTGAACAGAACAAAGACCAGTGAAAAGGAGACGCATTCCCTTCTTGCCCGCCTGCTTGAGTTGGAACATCAGTCTTCTCTGGACCTCAGACTGGAATCTATGCCATCTGTAACTCTGGCTCTCAGGCCTTTGGACTCAACTAGAATCTATCTTACCAGGTTTCCCAAGTCCCTAGCCTGCAGATGGCAGATTATGGGACTTCTCAGCCTCCACAATCACATGATTACATGAGTCAATTCCTCATTATAAAAATATGATATACATCATACATATACACACATACACATATATATTTGCATATATATATATACACACATTTTTTTTTCTGTTTCTCTGAAGAACTCTCACATTCTCTCTCTCTCTCTTTTTTTTTTTTTTTTTACTCAATCCAGTTAATTTTATGTATATGGCTGCCCTGTTTGTCTTTCTGGAAAAAAAAAAAAACTTCTTATATTGCTCCTATAATAATAATGATATTAAAAACAAAAACAATAATTATAATACAAACATAAGACACATAAACACAAAACCTAAAAAAGCAAAAACACACAAAAAAACCTCAGTAGCAATGAGGACCTTTCATGAAGTGGAATCCACTTTCTCATTTTATATTCTATTATTCTTATAAAGAACACTTCAACTCTTTTCCTTGCAAAAATAGCATACTTCCCCATGGCCACCATTTGCTCATGATTTTTTTTTTTTATAAATGAAAAAGACAGGATAGAAGCTAACACTTATTAAACATTGATCATTTGCTTGTGTTCATTGTCCTAACCTGAGATACAAACTTGATTCAAAAGTTCTGATTACAGGAACAGTATGAAAGCACTACAACAGGTGATATCTCTCAGCCAGAGGTGGGATTGTTAAAGATGGCCACTTAGCAGAGGCAATATTCTACGCTTTTATTTTTTTTATTTTTTTTTATAATGATTTTTTATTATATTATGTTAGTCACCATACAGTACATCCCCGGTTTTCGATGTAAGGCTCGATGATTCATTAGTTGTGTATAACACCCAGTGCACCATGCAATACGTGCCCTCCTTACTACCCATCACCGGTCTATCCCATTCCCCCACCCCCCCTCCTCTGTAGTCCTCAGTTTGTTTCTCATAGTCCATAGTCTCTCATGTTTCATTCCCCCTTCTGATTACCCCCCCCTTTCTTTATCCCTTTCTTCCCCTACTGATCATTCTAGTTCTTATGTTCCATAGATGAGAGAAATCATATGATAGTTGTCTTTCTCTGCTTGACTTATTTCACTTAGCATTATCTCCTCCAGTGCTGTCCATGTTGTAGCAAATGTTGAGAACTCGTTCTTTCTGATAGCTGAGTAATATTCCATTGTATATATGGACCACAACTTCTTAATCCAGTCATCTGTTGAAGGGCATCTCGGCTCCTTCCACGATTTAGCTATTGTGGACATTGCTGCTATGAACATTGGGGTGCATATGGCCCTTCTCTTCACTACGTCTGTATCTTTGGGGTAAATACCCAGTAGTGCAATGGCTGGATCATAGGGTAGCTCAATTTTTAACTTTTTAAGGGACCTCCACACTGTTTTCCAGAGTAGCTGTACCAACTTGCATTCCCACTAACAATGTAGGAGGGATCCCCTTTCTCCACATCCTCTCCAACAATTGTTGTTTCTTGCCTTGTCTATTTTTGCCATTCTAACTGGCGTAAGGTGGTATCTCAGTGTGGTTTTGATTTGAATTTCCTTGATGGCTAATGATTTTGAACATTTTTTCATGTGTCTGTTAGCCATTTGTATGTCTTCATTGGAAAAGTGTCTGTTCATATCTTCTGCCCATTTTTTGATTTGTTTATTTGTTTCTCGTGTATTGAGTTTGAGAAGTTCTTTGTAGATCTTGGATACCAGTCCTTTATCTGTAGTGTCATTTGCAAATATCTTCTCCCATTCCGTGGGCTGCCTCTTAGTTTTTCTGACTGTTTCCTTGGATGTGCAGAAACTTTTAATCTTGATGAAGTCCCATAAATTCATTTTATCTTTTGTTTCTCTTGCCTTTGGGGATGTGTCATGAAAAAGGTTGCTTTGGCCGATGTCGTAGAGGTTGCTGCCTATGTTCTCCTCTAGAATTTTGATGGATTCCTGTCTCACATCGAGGTCTTTCATCCATTTGGAGTTTATTTTTGTGTATGGTGTGAGAGAGTGGTCAAGTTTCATTCTTTTGCATGTAGCTGTCCAATTTTCCCAGCACCATTTATTGAAGAGACTGTCTTTTTCCCACCGGATGTTTTTTCCTGCTTTATCAAATATTAGTTGCCCAAAGAGCCGAGGGTCCATTTCTGGGCTCTCTATTCTGTTCCATTGGTCTATGTGTCTGTTTTTGTGCCAGTACCATGCTGTCTTTGTGATCACAGCTTTGTAGTACAGCTCGAAATCCGGCATTGTGATGCCCCCAGCTTTGTTTTTCCTTTTCAACAGTTCCTTGGAGATTCGGGGCCTTTTCTGTTTCCATACAAATTTAAGGACTGTTTGTTCCAGTTCTTTGAAAAATGTCCTTGGTATTTTGATCGGGATAGCATTGAAAGTGTAGATTGCTCTGGGTAGCATGGACATTTTAACTATGTTAATTCTTCCGATCCATGAGCATGGAATATCTTTCCATCTTTTTATGTCTTCCTCAATGTCTTTCAAGAGTGATTTATAGTTTCTAGAATATAGGTCCTTTACGTCTCTGGTTAAGTTAATTCCAAGGTAACGTATGGTTTTTGGTGCTATTGTAAATGGGATGGATTCCCTAATTTCTCTTTCTTCGGTCTCGTTATTCGTGTATAGAAATGCAACTGATTTCTGAGCATTGATTTTGTATCCCGCCACGTTACTGAATTGCTCTATAACTTCTAATAGTTTGGGAGTGGCTTCTTTTGGGTTTTCCATATAGAGTATCATGTCATCTGCAAAGAGAGACATTTTGACTTCTTCTTTGCCAATTTGAATACCTTTGATCCCTTTTTGTCGTCTGATTGCTGTTGCAAGGACTTCTAGTACTATGTTGAATAATAGTGGCGAGAGTGGGCATCCTTGTCGAGTTCCTGATCTTAAGGGAAAGGCTTCCAGCTTTTCCCCATTGAGAATAATATTTGCAGTAGGCTTTTCATAGATGGCTTTTATGAGATTGAGAAATGTACCTTCTATTCCTACACTCTGAAGGGTTTTAATCAGGAAAGGATGCTGTATTTTGTCAAATGCTTTTTCGGCATCGATTGAGAGGATCATATGGTTCCTGAGTCTTTTCTTGTTGATATGATGTATCACGCTGATTGATTTGCGAATATTGAACCACGCTTGCATCCCAGGTATGAATCCCACTTGATCGTGATGGATAATCCTTTTAATGTACTGTTGGATTCTATTAGCAAGTATCTTGTTGAGGATTTTGGCGTCCATATTCATTAGGGAAATCGGTCTGTAATTCTCCTTTTTGATGGGGTCTTTGCCTGGTTTGGGGATCAAGGTAATATTGGCCTCATAGAATGAGTTTGGTAGCTTTCCTTCTGTTTCTATTTTTTGAAATAGCTTTAGGAGAATAGGTATTATTTCTTCTTTGAATGTTTGGTAGAATTCCTCAGGAAAACCATCCGGGCCTGGAGTTTTGTTATTTGGAAGGTTGTTTATCACTGACTCAATTTCTTCATAATTAATTGGCCTGTTTAAGGAATCAATTTCTTCCGGTTTCAATCTTGGTAGTTTATAGGTTTCCAGGAAGGATTCCATCTCTTCCAGATTGCTTAGTTTATTGGCATATAGCTGTTGATAAAAATTTCTAATAATCCTTCCAATTTCAATGGTGTTCGTCGTGACCTCTCCTTTTTCATTCATAATTTTAGTAATCTGGGTCCTTTCTCTTTTCTTTAGGATAAGTCTTGCCAGTGGTCTGTCAATTTTATTGATTCTCTCAAAGAACCAGCTTCTAGTCCTGCTGATCTGCTCTACTGTACTTCTGGTTTCTGCTTGATTGATTTCAGCTCTAATTTTGGTCAACTGCTTCCTCGTGCGTGGATTAGGCCTGTCCCTCTGTTGCTGTTCCAGCTTCTTGAGGTGAGAATATAAAAACTGCATTTTAGATTTTTCTATTCTTTTGAGTGAGGCTTGGATGGCTATGTATTTCCCCCTTAGGACTGCCTTTGCAGTATCCCATAGGTTTTGGACTGTTGTATTTTCATTCTCATTGGTCTCCATAAATTGTTTAATTTGATTTTTGATTTCCTGGTTTATCGAGTCATTCCTGAGCAGGATGGTTCTTAGTCTCCAAGTGTTTGAGTTTCTTCCAAATTTTTCCTTGTGGTTGAGTTCCAATTTCAGAGCGTTGTGGTCTGAGAATATGCAGGGGATAATTTCAATCTTTTGGTATCGGCTGAGACCTGTTTTGTGTCCCAGAACATGGTCTATTCTTGAGAATGTTCCATGGGCATTAGAATAGAATGAGTATTCTTTGGTTCTGGGGTGTAGTGTTCTATATATATCTAAGAGGTCCAACTCGTCGAGTATGGCATTAAAAGCCTTTGATTCTTTGCTTAGTTTTTGCCAGGGTGTTCTGTCTATTTCTGAGAGTGGAGTGTTGAGGTCCCCTACTATTAATGTATTACAGACTATAGTTAGAGACGCAGAAGGGCACTATATTATTCTTAAAGGAAGTATTCAACAAGTGGATATGACAATTATAAATATATATGCCCCCAACAGGGGAGCAGCAAGATACACAAGCCAACTCTTAACCAGAATAAAGAGACATATAAATAGACTGTCTTTTAAATATCCACATTCACCTGATTCTCTGCTAAGCCATCTATTCTTAAGGAGCCTCCTCTAGTCTTGTTTCAGCAAGCCTTTATTTCCTATCCTCCTGCTTCCATGTGGTGTAACTTCTACTGTGGTAATAATATTCCTGCTTCTCCTTACCACTCCTACCAGTACTTCACCCTGCATTTACTCTTCTCCATGGAGGAAAGACTGAATTTAAGGATTTGCACAACACCTGCACAGACCCCTTTTTTAAATTCTTTCTTGGAACCAGCCTTAAGTAGGATGATAAATTCTGATTTGTTCTTTGACATTTGGCCTGCCTCTATGGAGAAGTCTATCCACTGCCCAACTGTGAATGTTACTAGGAGGATATGTTCATCTAATTCCACAGCAAAGTATTAGGGAGTCCATTGTGGCCATATTTCCCTTGATCCACCAAGTTGTAATTTCTATCTCCATCTGTCCGACTCTTGTCTCTTAGTTGGTTCCAATCTAAAAAGTGAATATGAAGTGTATTTTTTGTTCTCCTAGCTGCCTCAAACTTTCATGTCTTTAACTAACACTTACGTGCCTCTGACCCCACACACATATCTTCATATTGTTCCTATACTTATTTTGTGAAGGGACTGCAGTCAGTACCTTCTGGATAATCTCTTTTAGGGTCTTTCCCCACTATGAACCTTCCAAAATCCACAGATTTGCTCCATGAAATTCAAGACAACTATCTTTCTCAAGATGTTAGCCTCTATGTATTGTCAAAGATTATCAACAATATATCTGCAACCATTATGAAAGTAGTTTACATAAGAGGAAATGTAATGTATTTGGACAAGAGCCTAAACACAAATTTGCAAATAGCACTTTGAATCCTCACTTGAGAGTACTTTAATTTTTTTTGATATACAGCTTAGCAAATGTAAAATTATATACATATTAGCAAGCCTGTGTTTGTGCAACACAATGTGTATGCCTCTTTGTATGAAAACCTTTTTGATTATAGGGATGCTATAAACAACTTGATATATTTTAACTTTGTTCCTTCCATCAAAATTTCCTACCTTATCATATATATACATATATATAAAATATATAATTCTATATAAATATATAATTTGAACTATAGTTTCCTTTGCTATGTCTAGTCTGATAAAATATTCAAAATAGTCTCACATTTTATATGGACCTATTAAAATACCTGCAGTTTGAATGTGGGTACATTCTATAGTTTTTATGAATAATTTAAAAGATTGTGTTGTGTGGAACTGGCTGGCAATACATTCAAGCCAGGGTCTACAAGTAAACAACGTGCACAATTGTGACAATTATCCACATTCTTTCCCTTTAAATGAATCATCAGTTTGTGCCTAAATTGCTTTAATCAATAGCTCCTGATATAGTATTAGCCTACTGAGTGCACTGAGGATAGAAACTGACTAAAGAATTAGCTGATAAGAAATCTTCTCATGATCCACAGTCCTTTTAAAGAGTAATTTATATCACTCCAAAGCAAATTAAAACAAAACAAATATATCCTGAAGGCATATTTTGGTCCTCATTTTGTTTAAATAATTTAAGACAAGGTATGGGCATGTACAACTTGGAATTTCATTGCAAGTTTCCTTTTTTATCTCAACAGGTTCTAAACATAGGTACCAGATTTGAAATGGGGCAAAGAGTGTCAAAGAAGCATCAAACTTATTACCTCGTACTCACTGAGGAATTTTGTAGCTGTTATTGAACAAAGGTAAGAGTTGGATTTTATCTCTTCTGTACAAACATAATATCTTTGTGTGTGTTCTTCCTAAAGTCACATAGGAACAAATGTCACATATTTCATCCTCCAGAAAAGGTAAGCCTTTTGGTTACCTATATAAAGCCTATATTAACAAGCTTCCCTACCCTTTCGATCTTTTTCTAGGTTCCTTCCATCTTCCTGCCATAATTGAAACCAGGTTTGTCACTGTCAATCTCATTTTCTGCAATGTGCCTTCTATACAGGAATGATCTGTCTTATTTTCTGGATTCCATCCCTGATCTTTTGAGGATTTAGTTCTATTGATTATCACCTATTCCACTATCCTAAGTTCATCGGCCTTTCAATATGCTCAAGACTCTTTCAATTTAACGAAGCAAAACTAAACAAAAACAATAACACTCTTTCTTAATCCCATGTTGCATTTCAGTATCTGCCCTTTGTCTAACATATTTCTTGCAGTCTAACTTATCCAAAATTGCTCTTTTTCATTTCCTTACTCCTCTCTATAAGCGACCTACTGCCAATGGTTTCCCGCCTCTATCACTCCCTGAAACTGCTTGCAGTATCATGGTCATCCCAGACATCTATACTGAAAAAGCCAATGGATACTTCTCAGTCTTGATTTGTTAGATGCTCAGCAGCATTTGACATTCTTGACAACTTTCTCTTTTTAAACATTATTTTCCCCTGTCTTTTAGATTCTTAGTGTTCTGATTTACCAGTCTGACTGCTCTTTCTTCCTCCCCCTTGCTAGCTCCTTCTACTCCACCTGTTCCCTAAGTGATGGCATTATTTAAGGCCCTCCTCCATTCTTGTTCTGTATGTTCTCCATTTAAATGATTACATCTAATCTCATGCCTTCAACTACCATGTTTATGTTTATGAATTGCAAATATCTTTCTAAGGTAAGACATTTATCTTTGGCTCCTGACAAATACATGAAACAATTAGAAAACTTCACTTTCAACTTTTTCTTTAAAGATTTTATTCATTTGAGAGAGAGAAAGAGCAGGGAAGGACAGAGGGAGAGGGAGAAGGAGAAAGAATCTGAAGCAGACTCCACACTGAGCCCAGAGCCCAACAAAGGGCTCGATCCCACAACCACAAGATCATGACCTGAACTGAAACCAAGAGTAGGACGATTAACCAAATGAGCCACCCAGGCACCCCTCCACTTTCAACTTTTAATCAACAAGCGCAAAACAAAACTCACCTTACCCCAAGAATTTGATTCCTTGAATAGTCCTAAAGAATCCTGAATTAGCCCATCTCTCTCCATTCCCACTACACTGCCATAAAGCAGCCACAGGTGTCTCTCAGCTACTAACAGAGCCTGCTAATGCTTCCTCACCCCTAGTCTCCTCTTTAATTTATTCTCCAAGAGCAGCCCTAGTGATCTTTCTGGAAAACTGATTTTTGCATTTTTAAATTTTATTTTATTTTATTTATTGGGGGGGAGGGCAGAAGGAGAAGGAGACAGAGAATCTTAAGCTAGGCATGCCCCTTACACAGGGCTCAATCTCACGACCCTGAGGTCATGACCTGAGCTGAAATCAAGAGTCAGTTGCTTAACCTACTGAGCCACCCAGCCACCCCTGCATTTTTATTTAAAACCCTTCAATGATTCCCCAATGATCTTAAAAATGTAAAATCTGCCTAGTATTCCAGGCCTTCTGATATCTTGACCCACTATAGCTCTTCAGCTTTATTTGGAGTCTCCCTTTGCTCTCTGTGCTTCATACACACTAAACTATTATCTTTTGCTCCTAGGATCCTTTAACACGCTCTTTTTTCTGCTTCAAAACTTTCTCATCTCTTTGGCTGATTTCTCCTCATGGCTTAAAATACATTTTGTTTCAGAAGAACTTACACGACCCTCACAATCCACTTAGGTCTTCCCCGGAAGAGTACCATGGCACTAAACACTCTCATCGTACCATTAATCAGGTTTATTTGCATACTTTTCTTTTTCATGCTAATTTGTCTTCTTAGCCAAACTGCAAACTCACTGAAGTCACATAACATGCCTGTCTTCACAGATTTTCTTTGCAACTCTCTGTTCAAGCACAACAGAAATTCAATACAAATATTTTTTTGATAAAACAGTATACGAAATGTTAATACCTTCTGTCCCAAAAAATTGCCCCCCCCAAAAAATAATGTCTTTAAAACGTCTTATATGTGCCAAACCTCCCTTCTAATATCCACACAATTGTTATTTTTATCATCTCTCTGAAACTAAGATGTTTCATTACTTAGTAACATCATAAGATGTTACTAAGATGTAACATTTTTGATTATGTACAAAACAAATGCAGCAATGAAACCCATGTATTTTCCAACCCTGTGAACTATTTTCTTGAAATAATTTTATTCATTCCTTCGACAAACACTGATGGATTGCTTACTAGGTTTTAAGAAGGCCCAAAGTACTGGGCATACAGCAATGAAGAAAACGTCCCTGCCCTTACAGAGCTTGCACTCTAGTTGAGGAGATGAAAACAAACAAACAAACAAAATAAATAAATAGGTAAAGTAGATGCCATGTTAAATAGTAATAAGTACTAAGAAGATAAATAAAGCAGATAAGGCAAATCGGAAATGTAGCTTTTATTTGTAGGCCAGTTGGTTAGCTTGGCAGTTTTTAGAGCTATGACCAGAGGGTTCTCATCTGAGTGAAGATGAAAGAGACAAGAGAGTTGGCCATCTATCTACGTGGGAAAAGAATATTTCAGCAGAAGTAATAGCAAGTTCAAAGGATCTGAGGGATAAGGATGACTAGGTATTTCAATCATAACAAGGAGGTTGGTAGGTCTGGAGCAGAACGAGCAAGATTAGTAGAAAATAAGGTCAGATACAAGGTAACTAGGCCGGAACATATAGGATATTAAAAGACATGGTGAGAACTTTGGATTTTACTCTGAGCGAAGTGGGAAGCTACTGGAGGGTTGTATGCACTCTAACTGCTGGAATTGAGAGTGGATTCCAAAGTAGCGAGGGTAGAATTAAACAGACCAGTTAGGAAGGTATTGCAATAATCCAGACAAAAGCTGACGACAGTGGCCTGAATCAAAATAACAGGAGGGAAGGTGGTATAAATTATGGGATTGGGATACTCTGATCATTGAACCCCTACGTCTTGCTAATGGATTAAATGGGGGGTAAGACACCAAGGTTTTTTGCCTAAGTACATAGGATGGAGCCGCCATTTAATGAAATGTGGTATCATTCAAAATATTAAATACTGTTCTGGAGCCAAAATAATAATTTACAGTATAGAATTCAATACAGTGCAAAGTCTTCCTGCAGTCAGGCCAGAACAGCTAGGGCATATGCAGCAGAAGCATCTCTTTATTAAACACGTTCAAGTAACTCCTTTGATCTGACTCCTTTTATTGCTTACAACTGGCCATATGGAATATTACTGAGGATCAGAACCGGGACAAAAATTTAAGGAAGATTTGTGTGTGTTTATACAATATATACATATATGTGTATGTATGTATATGTATGTTTATAGTACATATACATACATATGTGTGTGCTTATTTTCCTCCCTAACATTGTATTACTTAAGCCTAAATAGTGATATTTTGATACTTGATAGATGAAAACAACGGTTTCAACTTGTTTCCAAGTTATTGGGGATCTTTAAGGCAGCCAATTTTTAAATGCGAAAACAATTCTTTTGAGGTTAAAGAAAAATAATTCTTTTACTTAAGACCTCCATCACATGTATATCTGAATACCCAAATCGGTCCAGGGACACAAGGAGAAACGTGCATAAGTACATGGAACACCCCAAAACCACTGACCAAGCCTGCTGTGGAAGCTATGAATGCAGCAATCAAAAAAGTAAATGCTGAGAGGTTTCCCCCAGATCAAACCAGGGAAACTTTTTTTTTTTTTTTTAAATCCCTAAAGACAACCCTTTAGTGCAAAACCTGTTACAAGAATAAGGCATCAAATAAAGAAACTCTTCAAAATGAAGAGCAAGGAACAGCAGAAAAGTTCCTTAACTGTTGAAGATTTGTAAATTCAAAATCCTACTCAAATGTGATTTATGTAAAAATAATATATTTTAAAATTGGAGTTTTAACATCATCCCTTTGCTCTTTTATAACAAAATGCTTGTTTTAACATACAAAAGCATTAATTAAAAATAAACCCTACTTTCTAATTCCCAGGGATGCCTGTTACCACTTCTTGACTTGATTACACATGTAATGAAATAGGATTAAGAGGTTTAAGTTGATATTCTTAAATATGATATGTCCTCACCAGAAACTGCAGACAGGGACTGAGTGTACACGGAACATAATTTCTATGATAAAGCCTTGTGCTGAACAGCTTTAGAGATATTGTTTTCTGGAAGGTTTTGTTGTTAAAGTTCTGAAAGACGTATTTAGCTTATTTGGCTTTGAATGGCAGTGGATTTATTAACATTCACAACTTTCTTGTTCCGTAAAGTAATTTTACGTTAGTGTAGAATCCAGGTTGGAAAATGAAATGTCAATGGGGCCATAGAAAAATGGAAAATGTTTTGTAACTTTTATGATTGAATTTTATGTGCTTAGTTTTTTAAAAAATAAGCTACTTTATATATCTGAAATACTTTTATTTGTGTACGCTGAGAAGTTCATGGTATTTTCCATGTTTATGTATGTGCATGAAATAGATAGACATATACATAATATATTCACCTAAACATCTAAAAGCATTTGTGTGACTTTTGGCCCAGATTTTTTTGTTTTCTCTGAACCCCACAGCTAGGTTTAGAGTTACAATAGTTCAAATTGTAGGTTTAGTACTTATCTGATGGGAGTACTCAAGTGAATTATTTATCCTCGTGAGTCTGTTTTTTCATCTATAGAAGATAATAATTAACAGTGTTACAATACTAAATTTTACAATACAGGTATATGTTGAAAGTGACTTCAGAAAAAAATCTTAATATTTCAAGAGAAACAATGCTCACTCATTTAAATTATTCTTCTTTCACTGTGGATATCCCACTTTGGTTTGATCACACTTTAATCTTGTTTAGAAAAATAATTACTTGAGCTTTATGGTGAAACAAGATGATGTAAAGCAGTTTTCAGGAGAATGCGAGTACAACAGGATTTAATATATGCACTGCCAGATACCCTCTATCTCTGGGCAAAGTTGTGCAGTCTTGAGCCAGATAGTCCATTTCAGGCAGCTGCAACCAGAGTTCAAAAGGGAGATGTGGATAAAATATATTTTATATTTCTAATATAAAATGAACCTTCCTATTAATAATTTGACAATGACAATCCATCACGCCTCACCTCATCTAAAGCTTCTGCCACACATCATAGTTTTAGGTCTTAGAAATAATGATTAGGTGCAGCTGTAA
The DNA here is from genome assembly GCF_017311325.1 of Ursus maritimus. Taxonomy (NCBI): domain Eukaryota; kingdom Metazoa; phylum Chordata; class Mammalia; order Carnivora; family Ursidae; genus Ursus; species Ursus maritimus. Next base: position 61,249,255 of record NW_024425563.1, on the reverse strand, counting down.
AACACACGGATTCAAAATGAAAGGTTCATTAGTCACATAATAGGAGCAGCACCAAAGAATTGCACATGAAATCTGGGATTTCCCTTTTGTCTACTTTTTGGAACTCAATCTGTTTTGGCCTGAGGTCTGCATGCAGACAGATGCCCAGAATTGATTTTTCTGCACCCTAATGATTCCCTTTCCCCTCTTTGTATTAAATTGATTGAGGTGGACAATGTGCTGATATTCTAAATGGATTGTGACTCCCTCATGGCATACCTGAATCAAGGAGAAATGCAATTTGGACCATTATTTTTTTCCACATTGCCTGTTTTTTTCTGTGAGTGCCCTATGAATCCTGACCAGTGTAGGAGTAGCGCTGAAATTAACTTATTCCCCCCCTTATATCCTCTTCCATAGTCTGAAGAAAATAGCACTGACTTGGGAATCATAAAATACCCATGCCTAGTGAGTCTCATGTTTTCTAGATTACCTTTTCAGTCATCTAAGAATAATTCCTCACATCCATCTCAGTATTCCTCTCTTGTAACGAACCAGAATTTTGCAGCAAAGCTCCTGACCAGGCTGCTGCGGCTCTGACAAGATCTACATGATACACCAATCACTAGCTGGATGACAAGGGCTCGGAGGCATCAACATCACTTTTGGATTTAATCTTGAGACCCCAGTGCTGTTATTCGATCAGATTATAGGTTTTGTCTTTCTAATAAAAATGTTGGTGACAACTGACCAGAAGACTGTACTCTGCCGTTATACTAGGAATGCAGCAGGCAATGGGTACATATTAGCGAAGCTGAGTCACTGAGATTATTACCAACGTCATCTGATAGTATTTTCAACTCTCTTAAACACCTGATTGATTTTTCCCCCCAATCTCCTTGTCTTTACGCCTATCGTTGGTCTTCTTTTCCAGGCCATCATATTCTCTTTCTAACTATAGCAATCCCCCTTCCCGCTCTCTTTTACCCTACTGAGAGAGTATGAAACCTCAAAATGATAACACCCGTAATATGAGAAAGTAGCAATTCACAACAATGATCCAATGGGGAATAAGTTAATAAACAGACCACCCACAGAAACACCTATGATAAGGGATACCTTCATTTGCTACTCTTTTTTATGGATTCATTTGGAGACCAAAATATTAAAATAATTGATATGCACATTACCGACTTAGCACAATGGCTAGATGCGGAACACCGCATCTATATTTAAAAATATTTTTCTATTTAACAAATATATATATAATAAATAATATTATATATTATTTAATTAAATTAAATTTATATTTAATAATATAAATTAAAATAATAAATTAAATAACAATTTTTAAAATAAATTAAAAAATAAAATTATATTTAAATTAAATAATATATAATAAATATATAAATAAAATATAAAATATTTTATACTTAAAATATAAAAGCCATCAATATGTTCTCTACACTATTTTATATTTTTCTAGTTTTTTTTAAAAGAACACTAGACAATTCTTTTAAATAAAAGAGAGAAGAGCATCTCAAAATTATGCTTAAATAGATTTCAAGATCAATATGATGTGTTCATTCATAAAATTGAGATTTATGTTTCTGTTAGAATATCCCTCTTATTTTTCATTTCCATTAACAATGATAACCCTTTTCACCTCACTACTGCAATAGTTTAGTAAGGGGTATCTCCTTCATTGGTTCTTAAAATAAACTTGATTTTTTTGGCTTTCTTTGAAAACCCTTAAATGACACTCCATTGTCAATAACTGTCTTCAAACCGGAAACATGCTTCCTACAGTGTTTGTAAGAAGACAGACTCAAGCGTGGTAGGATCTCGTTATTCCAAGTGTGGTCCAGGACCCAAAGCCTGAGTCACCTGGGACCTTGTTAAAATGCAAACTCTCAGGTTCTACCCCAGAGCTCTTCATCAGAACTTATAGAACATTCTCCAGGTGTTTCATTAAATTTTACTCTCCATATTTTTAATCTATAAACTAAGAAACACTTAAAAGTGTTACTGATATTTAGCATACAGATCGATACTGGCAGCCTCACTCAGACCAATATATTGGAGTTTCCTTGTACACTGATACGTAGACTGAAAGATTATATAATCTAGAGCAGCATAAATCAACCTTCAACAAATATATGGCTTGCAAAGTATAAACATGAATGGGTAAGAGGACGAAGAATGAAAACACAAGGAACAAGATACTGGCAAAGTTGATTTTTCCTATTATGAGTTTGTTTCATTCATGTTGCGGTGTAGGGGAGACAACAGTTTAGTCATGTCTGATAAGAAATTGACTCAAATAAGAAATTATTGAGATTATTATTGGAATTGATTCACCTAAGCTAATACTAATTGGTATAAGTGTATTTGGTACTTTAAGGTTTGCATTGACCAAATCCTAATCTTCCCTCAAAATATTATAGTTAGTGAGTAGACTGAGTCTTTCAGTGTCAATTTGCACACCAAATATTAGTAACACAATGTATTTATTTTCTAGTACGTTCAGGTTTCATGGCGAGCAAGACATTCTAAAACTAAAGATTTTGTTAATAAAGACAAACCTCTGCCTCTTTTTCAGCAATGTTAAATGTCACAATAAACCATCATGATGATCAACCTTCACGTAAATATCCTAAACTTAATATTTTGAAGTACCTTTTAAATTTCTAACTTAATAATGAAATAATTAAAAATGAAATGAAATTATAGTATTAGGGAAAGATAGATTTCTTTTGCTCTGTCAAAGAAAATGACAATATATGGAAAACAACAGGTGACAACTTAAATAAATTCCTTTGCCAACAAACTTTTTTTCTTCTGGTAAATTCACACAGAGAACATTGCTGACAAGTTGAAAAAACAGGCATGTCAAATTATGTTAATTTTGGAAGGTTGCTCATGGTGGGATACAAACATGAAAGTTTCTATCCTGTGTTAGTTTGTGAAAGGCATAGCTTGAAATAGTAAATAAGAAGGTGTATAAAGAAAGTTACGTTCTGAGTGACAGATGAACATTTAATAAAAGTGGTGTTTTGTGGTAAGGGACCTCTATCTGTAAGTGTAAGTGGTAATGAAATAGATACTAGAATAAGGTTACTAAGAGATAACACTGCATGTGAATTTCTTTTACTGTACCCTTCCTAGACAATGGAATACAAGAGAAAAATTAAAGCACCAAAGACCCAGAGTGCCACAGAATGTTTTAGAAGCAAACAAATAAAAACAAGATCTATAGTAAATTCTTATTAATACTCTGTGGGACAGTGATAATGACTATCATTCACACTACAGAATGCTTTGCTGGTTTTCTCATGTAAAATAATTAAAAGGATCAGATCCAAATGTACACTGAAAAGTCTTCTCTTATAAAAGAAAGAAAACTTACTGCCTTCCGGTAGGTTGTTACTTGGTAGATGGTTTGGAAAAGATATAAACATATTTAATTTGTCTTTCCAAGGTAATATTTTAAACAAATGAAGTGCCAAAGGACATTATGCACAATTGTATTTTAAAAAAAATTTACTCGCTTGTTTAAAAATGTTCAAAGTAAAGAATTTCAGCCCTATTTTAGGGCTTTAGCTTTAGCCCTATTTTTTGCAAGTACAGAAAAAAAAAAAAAAAGTCTTCCAATTACTTTGTCTAACAACCGACTGACATTAGTGAAGACAGATATACAACCAGCTAATGAATGGTGAAATTTTCAACATCAGCACACTTTCTATAACTGCTGAGTAAATTTGAAATGATCATCATTATTTAGTAAAAGTAAACAAACATACACTCTTTCCCTTTGAGATTTACCTGTTTTGTTGCAGAATCATTTTCCAAGGACGAATTGCACTGAATATTAGTGCAGAACCAGCATTTGAAACGTTTTAAAGTTTTATTTATTTGTCAGAGAG
>NW_024425563.1:61158348-61245340 GCF_017311325.1 Ursus maritimus | reverse complement strand
GTGTGTGTGTGTGTGTGTGTGTGTGTGTGTACAAGCAGAGGGAGAGGCAGGCAGAAGGAGAAGCAGGCTTCATGCTGAGCATGGAGCCGGACGCAGGACTCGATCCCAGGCCCCGGGAACATGACCTGAGCCGAAGGCCAACGCTTAAGCAACTGAGCCACCCAGGAGTCCCCATTTGAAACTTTTTATTACCAAATGTTTAAATGGAATTAAAATAAGTCATTAAGGCTTTTTTAAATTAATGAAAAATATTTAAATAAGTGACTAAATTGAGTCACGTCCTTTTTTAATTCCTTTTTTTGTGTTTATCATATATAAAGTAAATGAAATAAAAATTAATGGAACTTCTGGAAGATATCAGATGTACTCTAAATTCCTCAATCTCCATTTTTTAATTTATATTTTTGTACTATAAAGGTTAATGCTTTAAAATAAAATGTGTTATTTTATATAATACACTGCAATATATTTTACCGTGATACAAATATTCTAAAGTTACCATCTGACTGTTATGATATTTTTCTTTTCCCTGTTCCTCACCTTTGGTTCAAAATAAGAACTAAGTACACAATGTTTCTGTCCACAACTTCTCCTCATGCAAACATTTCACCTAAGTAAATATTTATCCTCCTGTATACTAGTTGGTAGTTATAACTCATGCTCAGTTGCTTTATCTTTGGATCAATATTCTACTTATCTCTTGCAGCCTGTTGATCACTCACATTCTGAGCTATATCTTTTGTTGAATATCCCTTTTTTTTTTTTTTAAGATTTTATTTATTTATTCGACAGAGATAGAGACAGCCAGCGAGAGAGGAAACACAAGCAGGGGAGTGGGAGAGGAAGAAGCAGGCTCATAGCAGAGGAGCCTGATGTGGGGCTCGATCCCATAACTCCAGGATCACGCCCTGAGCTGAAGGCAGACGCTTAACCGCTGTGCCATCCAGGTGCCCCGTGAATATCCCTTTTATATTTTCTTTTCTGTCTCCTGAGAATCCCTCAATCCATGGAGAGCTCCTCAGCCCTTTATCTTGTACTGCACCCACTGGACCCCCACAAGGCAATCTCAACTGACCTGTTCATTCACATTTCTTTCTTTCTCCTACACCAACTCTCCAGTGAAAACAGCCTCTCCACCTTCCCCAGGATATACTGTACACAGATGGTCTCATTTTCCAATTCGCTTTGACCATTCCATAGCCCTAAAAGTCGTTTTTTTTGGCCTCTCTGTATATCCAATACATTTCCTTCAAGATAGTCCATATTTAGCTTTGTCCTTTTCCAATATACTGAACTTATTTGTTCTCCTGAAATCCTACAATATTCATTCCCTACGCAGATAATCTGACATTGTACTTATTACTTTGTGCTATATACATTTTCATATTGTGTTGTTGCTCCATTACACACATTGATGCATTTTCCTATTTAATTATTTTGTTGACTTTCACAAAAATCAGCTCTGTACCTAAGAGGTTTGAACTTCCCTGAGGGGAGAGGATTGAGACTGCCTACCATGCTGAAGACAGAGTACATGCATCCTAATAAGTCTTATTAATTTGGGAAAGATTTATCAAGTATATAGAATGCATATGTTTATGTATAATTCATAAAATTGAGTTCTAACTAACTTCCATAATGCCTCAGAGTTATTAATAGAAATAACTTGTTTGTGGTGAATTTTTCAAGTTAAATGCTTGAGTTCAGAAATTGATCTTATTTCCGATATCTCAAGATCATTTTTTTCTATTACTCTTTCAGCTGGTTGTCTACTTTATTTCATTTGTGGAGTTAGAATAAGTTCAACTGCCTGATCTAAACAAAAAACAAAAGCAATGAGCCAGACAGCAATCAATGCACCAGTAACACAGAAATGTAATGTGCTTGAAACGACAGAAGAAATCAAGCTGTAAACTAAATCTCAGCCTTTGCAAGGGAATCTAACTTGTGTTCATGGAAACTGAGAAATCTTGTTGATAAAATAATTATGACATATGGCATTCCATCCTTCTTCAAAAATGCTATTAAAAAGCATTATATACTTGATCATCCTAATCATTATTACAAGTAATAGCACCCTAGGTTCAGCTTATTTTAGTGTTAGAATCCAAATACACTAACGTTTTATGGTATGATACTATACATTACAAGAATTTTCATAAAGTTAATAAGTGAGTACTCACACAATTAGGCATATATTAAGAACAATGCCACTTGTTACTTAAGGATTTTAAAAACTGTCCCTCTGGGAAAAACAATCCTAACTGCAGAAATATAATTTTAGCCACAAAAAAGAGATAGTGTGGTTTATCGAGCATCAAACACATTGGAACATATTTTTTTTGAAAACATGAACACATATTTTCATTTTAATAGAAGGGGTTTGATAATCCCTTTAAAGTGAGATCGTGAAAAATTTACCATACATCACTTGAAGTATAATAATGTGTAATCTTAAAATGCAAGTAGGTGAACCATGATTCAGAAATGTAAAGTAAAACTGAAAATCAAGGGCAGTCAGCCATGTGGTGCACTGCAGGACACACAGGGCAAAGTGAGCGAAACCATGTTAAACATGAAATTAATTCTTATTCATGAGTTTAACCCTGAAGGGATTACTCTTCCAAGCTTGTATATCAGTGTTCTTTCTTCTATCAAAATATTTTCAGGACATTTCAAAGTCAAAGATATTTTACACTGTGCCTATGTTATCTAATCGATGCGTGAAACGCAAAGCACACATGTAGAGCAGACTTTTCAATTATTTAAAAAGCTGCGACGACAACAACGACAACAACAACGGTACTAGTAAATGTGCTTTCAACTCCATCTGCAGAGCACTGCCCAGCCTTGGATAAGAGTTAATTATCTTCATGGCTTTGAAAGTACATGTAAGAGGCCTATGGCAGTAACCTTATTGTAAGATTATCAAATGGAGGTGAGGGCATATGAACCATAGCTGAAAGCCTATCTCTTGAGATGAATCATTTTCAAAGTTTGTAACCTCTATCACTCACACAGATTTTTTTTTAAATGCCTTCAAAGAACGTAATTTCAAAGACACATGTACATTGGGATGACCCTGGACATATTTAGCAACATCGAACTATCCTATATAAGTATAATCAGTAAACACAGCCCCTTGAACATAAACATCCAAATAGTATTAGCTAATGTTACCCAGAACTGTAATTAAACACACCTGTATGAGGATATACTGACAATCTCTGACAACATTTCTGTTGTTACCAACTAACAAACACATCTCATGTTCTCCACAAATCAAGTTCCTTCCAGTGCTGGGTCCTGTCCTCTAATTTAAAAAACCTTCAGGGAACTGGTGGTTCCTATGGGACTGATGCCTACAGAAGCAACTGAAAAACAGGAATGACATACCTGTGTACTCTAGGTGTGAGCTGTCCCACTGCATCCTCTGTCAATATCAGCGCTGCTGTTATTCCCAATGTTGAATTTTCATTAGATGGCTCTAAAAGTCAGAAATGACATCCTGACTTGTCCAATTATCTTATTTTTACCAAAGGCTGACCTTATGGACTTTCCCACCTTTCTGGGTAAATAATATTTTTCTGTAAGAATCCCTCTACTTCTTTAAATAGGTGTTTTTATATGTTCAGATTCTCCATCTTGAATGCCTTCCATTCTTCAGTTGATTACATCATATGTATTTTCAGCTCAAATTCTTAGTACCCCACTGAAGTGTCCCTAAATCATTTTGGGCAGATTTTTTCTTCTCCTTTATAGTCACAGCAATTTATCACTTACTGCACATTTAAGAATATATTAGTGAGAGGTTTTGAAGTGTCTGTGTTAGAGTAACAGAATGGTTTCTGTATATTAAAGAGGGGAGGAAACAATGTATTATAACTAATTGACTCTCAAGCACAAGTTTTACAGATTAATCTCAAAATTACTTTTTTGTCTCATCTAAACAGGTAAGAAATAAACATTGAAGCAGTGTAATACAATGTTAAAATTGTTTCAATTCATTTTTGGATGGGTAATGACACCTTGACTCATGAGAAGACATTCAGAGCCAAGTACCTCGTTTATAACATAAGTATTTTGTTTTGACATACTTAGCTATAGATGGAAAATGGACATATATATAAAACTATTCTGTATTAAAATAAAAAATATATGACCAGAAAAATGGAATCAATACTACCTGGCTTCTTATACTAAAATGACAGTACACTTATTCTATCAAGTTTAATATGTTCAATATGTTCAAATATGTTCAATAACATATTTAAATATGTTAAGTTTTAAACACATGACAAATGCACAGCTCTTAATGTTCAACAGCACACTTTTTAATATTCCTAACTTACAACTAAATTGTCAGATTAATATCAAGGGAAAGGGCCAAATAGAGTGTTTACAGACACTGAGTGAATCCTTTTCTAATGATAAGCACATGGAGAAAATAAAGATACCTTCTGGCTATCGTCATAGATACACCTAAGATATTTCGAATATAATAATAAACTAGGTCCACATGATGGAGTCAGAGCAAAGTTCTTCATCTTTCATAATATTTAATACATTTGACATAGGTGGCATATAATTCAACTAGGCTTTCATTGCTTCGGTTGTTCAAAGCTACGGTAGGGCTGCAATAAGACAGTTCTAAATATTGTTTTTATTCTTTTGGTGCCAAAATCATAAAGGAGAGCCACTATTTTTCTGGATACTGAAAAGAAAAGGGCTAAGTATACTCAAAATCCTATATATAAGTTGGAAAACTAAATAGCACTAAATCGTGAAGAAAAAAAAGCATTCTTGGACTTCAAAGAAGGCTAAAAAATCTTTCTGAAAATATTTTGGTGTTTATTTTGCTTACATGATGAGGAGAACATTTTGTAAGTCAAAATCTGAGCACACTGGGAAAGTAATATCAGATGGAGAACAGTGGCTGATTCTGAAGACAGCAGCTGTTTTATGTGTAGTGGTGATAGGGGATGGGATTGGTTACACTTCCTTGTGGCTCTGCCTAAGTGGGGATGGGTAACTCTCACCGACAGTACAAGAGAAATATGCCATTCCGGTTTTTCAGTCGCTCCTAAAGGCATCAGTGTCACAGGAAATATCAATTCCCCGAGGGTTTTTTGTTAAAGGACAGGATCCAGAAGAGGAAAGAAATTGCCTTGTTGAGAACATAGGTAGGGGGCTGGCCATATGGTGGCTTGTGGAAGGTCACCGAGCATAAGGCGCAGAGTAAGGGAGAAGGCTGTGGTTCATGCAAGGTGGGTATGATTACTGGCCTGGCTCTTTCCCAAGACTTCATAATGCTAAATTTACTATACTCGCTCAGTACTTGCCATCAATGGATACTTTCCAAAGTATCTGTGAAAAGATACCATTTTGTGCACAGGTAAGCCCAGGGCTGAAGACCACCTGAAGAAGTAGTCACAAACTCACAAATCATGGAGAGAGCTCCAAACTTTCATGCGCCATGAAATTAGAGCTTTGTGCCAAATGCATCATATTTTCCAAGGCATAAGGTTCTATAGGAACATTTGGACTAGAAAAGTATTATAATTTCTTCATTTTCTATGTATAAATTAAAACCTAAGTTTAAAAATAAAAGACATTTCAAAAGATCTGCACAGATGAAAGCACAAAGTTATTTCAAACATTTCAAATCCTATAAAATAGGAAATAATCATGATTTTCAAAGATATTGTACTAATAAAGGCAGCCAGTACTATCACTGAATATGACTATGTGTTTAGTAATAGACAACTGAAGAAATATAGCAATGACTCAACAAGAGCACAGCCATGGAGCTGGAGAAATGGCCTAAGCTGAAAGATTATCTCATTTTTCTCAATTCTTTTATCACTTCAAATGAATGTATCTCACTTAGGGTATTTACATGTACATATAACTAATGGTATAGTGTGCCATGTTCTTATCTCCTCCATTAGATTTCCAGTTTCATGCATGCTGGATCTATAACACAATACCCATAAGAACACTCAACATATTATTTTCAGACATATGTAACAAAATAGCATCTCAACAAACACTTTTTAATGCAATATAATCAAAGGAATGTAAGCATTAGCAATGCCTTTCTCCTCTTTAGAGATGGCAGTATAATTTGATGGTTAGGCATTTGGTTTTAGAACTGATGGCCTTCTCCACTGACTAGCTTTGTGTTCTTTGCCAAATTCTTCACTTCTCCGTGCCTCACAGTTCTCACTGTAAAATGCTGATGGTATTTGTGGTAGGCAGAATGATCCCACCTACCCCTATCCTCAGGACATCCCTGTCCCAATTCGTGGAACCACTGAATATCTAATGTTACATGGCAAGGGAGAATTAAAGTGCCAATCAGCTGACCTTAAAATAGGGAGATGATCGTGGAATATCCAGGTGGGCCTGATATAATGACAAGGATCTTTAAAGTGGAAGAGGAAAACAGAAGGAGAGGTGAGTCAGAGAGATTTGAAGATGCTATAAAGCTGGCTTTGAAATAGAAAGAATGGGTCATGAGCTGAGGAATGTTACTGGTCTCTAAAAGCTGGAAAAGGCAAAGAAATTTATTATTCCCCAGAGCCTCAACAGTGAACAAAAGTCCTGTGGTCACCTTGATTATAGCATAGTGAGACCCTTTTCAGACTTCCGACCTCCAGAATTATAAGATCATAAATCTGTGCTGTTTTAAGTCACTGATTTTCTGGCAATCTGTTACAGCAGCAATAGGAAAATAATGCAGTAGTAATGGGTACATCATCAGGATTCTGAGAGGAATAATAACAGGGTTGGACCCATTGTTATTATTATTGAGTTGCCCAGGTTAAAAATGGTATATGCTTCATGAAGAAAGTGAACCTTGATAAATGGACATAATTTGGCTGTGGATAATACAACAATATAAGGAAAATCCTTAGAATAAAAACATACTTTGAGCAGCAAGGAGATTACAGTGTTTCAAAAGACATGACATAAATTTGGATTGATTTAATGGAGTCAATAAATGGAGGGCCTTGAAATACAAAGGAATTGAATTTAATATGGTGATAAAATGAAGGATAAAAGCTTTTGAGCACTGGAATGACATATTTAGGAAAAAATGAAAAATTTGGTGGAGGAAGGGAAATAAATGAAAATAATGAAAATCACTTTGGAGACCATTTCAGTCTGGCAGGTTAAAAAAAAAAAAGGAAGGTAGTACAGTGATGAAGAAAGAGAATAATTAAATCACATTCTTGATTACCAAATAACATTCATTAGCAGTTGCTACCTCCCAATTCACTATTATCTCTTACATGGACTACTTTAATACCTCCCTAACTGATCTTTCTAGCTCTCCTCTTCTCCCCATCTTAGCCGGGTTTTCCCAGAAAGTACAGGTAGACAAAAGTTTACATGTTTCCCTTGAGTTAGGAAGCGCAATCCCAAGGAAGAAGGAATGAAGAAAAAGGTAGACAAGGCAGAAAAGGAGAAAGAGCCAAAAGCAGGATGCATTACAAATGCTCCCCATGGACTGGTATCAATCACAAAGGATTACTCATTCTTTCAAGATAACCATTTAAGAGACCACCTGAGGTGCTCTGTCTCAAGACAGTCTGTCCTGAGAAGAGAGAGAGAAAAATCTGTCTACATGCTCTTTTCTCCTAATGGTAAAGAATCATCCTACACTGTTCATGTCACTACAACTCCAGATCACACTTCCATGGACAGCGGTAGGTTCTTAGGCAGCTTACACCTCGATGGCTTCAGTGAAGCCCGAGAATGGAAGGTGAGAGGCACAAAGCACAAGCATCACAAGAGGCACTATCAGGTCATGTCCAAATTAAGGTGGAAGCCATGGTGGCAGGGTTAAATGAGTGATCAGCAGACTCCAAGAACAGTGTAGCTGAGAGTATCTGCTGAGGCTCATTCGAAGAATGTGATACACTTCTCAGCAGTGTTCACAGAGCGTGTGGAATGATCACTTTAGAAGCTAAATTAAGACTGTGTCAATCTCCAATAGTTGCCCACTGCATTTATAAGACAACTCACACTCTTTACTGTGACACCCAGCATCTCTCTAACCTCATCTATTCTTTGCCTACTTTGCTCCAGCTGTGGTCCTGCTGTTAATAAAACATGCCATTTCTTTTCCCTTTCAGTAGTTGGACACCTAGGAAAGGTGTTCTCTTTGCCAGAAATACCCTTCTCTAAGGAAACAAATGGCACTCTCAGTTTATTTGGTGTTTTTCCAAATCTCATCTGAGAGATGCCTTCTGTGTACTTCAATGTACCTACCTCCTTCCACAGCATTTTATTTTCACACACCTATCTTTAAAGATTTTTTTTTTTTTATTTTTTATTTATGTGACAGAGAGACAGCCAGCGAGAGAGGGAACACAGCAGGGGAGTGAGAGAGGAAGAAGCAGGCTCCCAGCGGAGGAGCCCGACGTGGGACTTGATCCTGGGACGCCGGGATCACGCCCTGAGCCGAAGGCAGACGCTTTTAACGACTGCGCCACCCAGGCGCCCCCACACACCTATCTTTAGCTCTTGTTATAGTATCACCAATACCTGAAAGTATATTATGCATGCAATTATTTACCACTCTAGAATGCTTTTCTCCACTGGAATGCAAACTTCACGAAGTGAGAAAGTTTGTCTTGTTCCCAACTGTTTTATCAACATCTGGAACACAGTCAGCACTCAATAAATACTTGCCACATGAGTGAATACTGTTTTTGTAAATAAAAAGAAAAAAATCCCAGTAGAAGAAAAGGAATTGCTATTTATTAAATGATCACTATATAAATTATTAATCAAAGTGGGACACTGAAGAGATTAACATTTGCTAGTATCTATCATGTAATTAATCATATAATTTCTTGTCCAAATTGGAAAGTGTACAGAGGCACTATTAATGATTACACCATAATAGTAGGCATACAGTTGCCCTGTGTCCTAAGTACTCGGCCAGGTATTAAATATAGCTTTTCCTCTTGATGTATATAATACTTGTTTTTTTCTTAGTAAAATTACCTTGCTTCATGGTCTTGACTCAGGAAAGACCATTTTAATTCACTTTTGGTGGGAAAGTTAATCCCTGCTTAAGAGATCTAAGAGAAAAACAGGTTCCTCTTCATCTAAAAACATTCATGCCATGCCAAGTTCTGAGTGTATCTTTATTCATTATCCTCTGCCCCACCTCTCCCGTACCAGTAAAATTCTGAAATATAATTAATTTTATAGGATTATATATGCTATTTATGCACTGAAAAAATAAATATTGGCAATAAGCTTACGAGTTATTGTTCAGTCAAATTTTCTAATACTATATTATCTTTATAATAGATAAAACTTTGGGGATGCCTGGGTGGCTCAGTCGGTTAAGCATCTGCCTTTGGCTCAGGCCATGATCCCAGGACTACAGACTGAGTCCCGCATCGGGCTCCTTGCTCAGAGGGGAGTCTGCTTCTCCCTCTGACTGCCAGTTCCCCTGCTTATGCTCTCTCTCTCCCTCTCTTGCCCTCTCTGACAAATAAATAAAATCTTTAAAAAAATAATAACAACAGATGAAATACTGGATAGGTAGAAATGAAATATTAATCTCATTAAATTTTTAGGCTGTGAGGATTTATTGGTTAAAGTAAATCTGAGATAATAATTATTTTTAAATTATAAGCTAAAACCTCTAGGATGGGACAAGGGAAGTAAAAAGTAAAGTAATACATATGTAGTATCTATATAAATGAATTTTTGAATAACTATGTTGATGACAGAAACAAAGAATAAAATTTTCATATCATTCCCAAACTGTCTGTGTTTCAAGTAATTTTTGTTTTCCTTAGCAATAATCTGTATATGTTTACTATTCTCAAAGCTCTATATGAATATATTATTTCATATGGTCCTCATACACAAAAAAATACCTTTATGTTCTATAACTCTAATGTAGTCATTTTTATTTTATAGATTTAGGTGCTAATTCGTGAGGATAAATGACATGTCCAAGGTCAAACAAGGCTTTAATGTAGGATTTAAAGACAGGCCACCTAAATTCATATTCCTTCTATTTTTTTCAAAACAAGTCTTTAACTTTTAACTTTAGAAGTACCAAAAAGTTGTAAAATCAAAATTGAACCTGCTTCTTGCTGGTTGTGATTTTCAGAGGAACTGTCAAATTCAGAGGCAGCACAGGAACAAGAGACATAAAAACAAAATATATGTATATATAATTAAAAAGAAATATGATCAGATTCGACAGTCTTTGGCTGTAACAAGCAGGATGGGAAGAGAAAAATAATGAAATTCCTTTTTAAGACGTTATTTAAAAATTTGACTCCTAAGTGATTAAATTAGCAAAACTCAGATTCTTTGCCTACTGCCTCAATTTTATTTCCATTAAAGAGAAGTAAATTGAATAGTGATTTGTTTCAGGAATACATACATACATATTAACAAAATTCTCAAACCAAATCATTTATATAAAGCTTGATGTGTTGACAGCATACATTCTAAGATCTCATTGTCCAATGGACGAAGTTCTCACATGCATCGCCCAGAAATTCTATATTCATTTTTTAACTTTTTTTACAGTCTTACTGAGAAATAAATTGATATATATCACTGTATAAATTTAAGATACAGATGGCTTGATTTGCATATATTGGGAAAGTTTTATAATAGACCCAGCTAATATCCATCTTCTCATATAGACACAATAAAAAAGAAGGAAAGTATTTTTTCTCCCTGTGATGAGAGGTCTTATGATTTTCTCTTTTAACATCTTTCCTATATATCATACAGCAGTGTTTGTTATAGTCATCATGTTGTACACTACATCTCTAGTATTTATTTATCTTATAACTGGAAGTTTGTACCTTTTGACCATCTTCTTCCAATTCCCCTCCTACCCTAGTCTCTGCTCATTACAAGTCTGATCTTTTTTTTTTCTGAGTTTGGTTTTTTGTTTTGTTTTGTGTTTTTGTTTTTTGGGTTTTTTTTTTTTTAAGATTCCATTTATAGGATAATACAGTATTTGTCTTTCTCTGTCTTATTTCACTTAGCATAATGCCTTCGAAGTCCATGCATACTTTTGCAAACGTTAGGATTTCCTTGTTTTTCTATGACTAAATAATATTTCATTGTGTGTGTACTTTATCCTTTCATCTGTTGGTGAACACTTAGGTTGTTTCCACGTCTTGGCTATTGTAAATGCTGCAGCTATCAACAGGGGAGTGCAGATACCTTTTCAAGTTAGTTTTTCTGTTACCTTTGGATAAATACCCCAAAGTGGAATTGCTGGATGAAACAGTTCTATTTTTAATGTTTTTGAGGATCCTTCATACTCTTTTCCATACTGACTGTACCAATTTATTATCTCACCAACGGTGTAGAAGGATTCCCTCTTCTCCACATTCATGCCAGCATTTGTTATCCCTGGTGTCTTTTTTATTCTCAGAGAAAATTCACATCCTTTCAACTGAAAAGGAAAACCTTTGTGCATGTCACTTGCACTTGCAGAGATTGCCAGGAGACTTGGATGTTGCTATTAATAAGGATCCCTGCTGTTACTGCACTTCATGATTTATCTCCTTCACATCTAAGTGGGAGGAGGTCAGATCAGACAGAGGAAGCCATTCATTCAAAGGTGGCATTTCTCCTTCCACAGCCAGTGCTTTAAAAGAGTAATTCATACTTAACTAATGGCTGTCTTTTGTGTCAGGATTTTGTACATTTAGGCTTACAATACAAACTGCTACTTTCTAATTAATTCTTCAATAATATTACCATTAAAGTTAGAAGTGTACTTCTGCAGTGAGAAGTCTTGACTCCTCTCCCCTACTGAAGAAATCAGCTACTATGTCAAGGTTTGTTCAAAGGATAAAGGCCAAGAAATTTTATGATTTAAAACACTGTGCTACGTATTATTGCCTTTCCAAATTCTAATTTATAGTCAGTGACATTTGTTTACCTATTCTCTTTCATTAACATTTATGAAAGCATACAAATATTTTATAGCCCTAATAGATGAGATACTTAGCAATGCTTTATTGACTTTCATTATCTTTACAAGGCAGCTCAATAATAAATAGTTGAGGTGTTCAGAATGTAACACCAGACCTACTTTTACTGGTACTGTGTTTCTCTATCTCTTAAACCTGAAATTTATAGCAACTGAAAATAAATTTATCATCCACTGGGAATATTCATCTAGGCCTGAGAGATCAAATTTATATTCTGCATGTTCTCTAAGTATCTCATCAATTTGGGGATGGGTTCAAAGGAGAGCAATGCTTCCTTGAGACTATCAATAATTAAAAATAAACACTGCCCTCCCTTCTGTAATCTAATATGACCTGTGCTGGTTTCAGAATTTATTTTCAGTTACTCCATTTTAATATATTCCTTTTAGTACATAATGTGTTTTGTTTTGTTTTGTTTTGTTTTGTTAGAAGATTGTTTGTCCTGGAAACTGCCATTTCACTCAAGACAAACTACAACAAGGTCACATGAAGACTAAGTACAAAGTGATGTGAAAACTCACTCTCTTATAAAACACTCAGATTTTTATTAATATATACAGACCTGTCTGTTCAATCCTATGCTATGGCCACTAACCAGTATCTCTATCATATATGATATTCAAGCTGCCCATAAAGAAGTACAAGGGTCTTGTGTTGTAGAAACTCAAGGTTTACCAAGAAAGAGACTCTTCACTACAGAGAACAAACTGATGGTTACCAGAGGGGAGGTGGGAGAGGATGGGTTAAATAGGTGATGGGGATTGAGTAGTGCCCTTGTGATGAGCACCTTCATGACAACGGGTGCTGTATGGAAGTGTTTAATCACTAAATTGTACACCTGAAATTAATATCACACTATGTTAACTAACTGGAATTTAAATAGAAACTTTAAAAAACATACATAGATCAACAGAGCAGAATGGAGAACCCAGAAATGGAACCTCAACTCTAGGGTCGACTAATCTTCGACAAAGCAGGAAAGAATATCCAATGGAAAAAAGACAGTCTCTTCAACAAATGGTGTTGAGGCAATCAGACAGCCACATGCAGAAGAATGAGACTGGACCACTTCTTTACATATCACACAGAAATAAACTCAAAATGGATGAAAGACCTAAATGTGAGACAGGAATTCGTCAAAATCCTATGGAAGTACACAGGAAGTGACCTCTTTGACCTCGGTTGCAGCAAGTTCTTGTGAGACATGTCTCCAAAGGCAAGAGAAGCAAAAACAAAAAAGAACTATTGGGACTTCATCAGAATGAAAAGCTTTTGCAAAGCAAACGAAACAGTAACAAAACTAAAAGGCAACCTATGGAATGGGACAAGATATTTGCAAATGTCTTATCAGATAAAGGCTAGTATTCAAAATCTATAAAGAACTTACCAAACTCAACACCTAAAAAAACAAAAAATCCAGTCAAGAAATAGGCAGAAGACATAAACAGACATTTCTCCAAAGAAGACATATAAGGGACCAACAGACACATGAAAAAATGCTCCACATCACTTGGCATCATGGAAATACAAATCAAAACCACAATGAGATACCACCTCACACAAGTCAGAATGGCTAAAATTAACAACTCAGGAAACAACAGGTGTTGGTGAGGATGCGGAGAAAGGGGAATCCTCTCACCCATTGCTGGGAACACAAACTGGTGTAGGCACTCTGAAAAACAGTATGGAGTTTCCTCAAAAAGTTAAAAATAGAGGTATCTTACAACCCTGCAATTGCACTACTGGGTATTTATTCAAAGGATACAAACATAGTGATTCAAAGGGGCACATGCAACCCAATGTTTATAGCAGCAATGTCCACAATAGCCAAACTATGGAAAGAGCCCAGATGTCCTTCAACATATGACTGGATAAAGAAGATGTGGTATACATATATGCAATGGAATATTACTCAGCCACCAAAAAGAATGAAATCTTGCCATTTGCAATGTCATGGATGGAACTAGAAGGTATTATGCTAAGCAAAATAAGTCAGAGAAAGACTAATACCATATGATTTCACTCATACATGAAATTTAAGAAACAAAACAGATGAACATAGCGGAAAAGAAGGAAAAATAAAATAAGATGAAAATTAAGAGGGAGGCAAATCATAAGAGACACTGAACTCTAGGAAACAAATTGAGGGTTGCTGGAGGAGAGACTGGGGGGGAAGGGATAATTGGGTAATGGGCATTAAGGAGGACACTCGACGTAATGAGCACTGGGTGTTACATGCAACTGATGAATCACTAAATTCTACCTCTGAAACTAATAAAAAAAAAACTTTAAAAAATTCAAGTTTTAGATAAAAAGAACAAATGACAGAATATTTCTTAAGTAAATAAACTTTGAACATATTGTTAACTTTGATGGCACCTACCACATTCTTCCCCAAGCAACCACCTGAAATGTAAGCCATTTGAAAAACATTTAATACAGATGAGACTGACATGGCCTGATGCTAACAGCACTTTGGAGGTTCTTAGGTTATTTCCTTCTAGAGATGTCCTGATTTTTAACAAACCCAAAATTAATTCACATAGATTTCACAGACATTTAACACCTCCTAATTTTTCACATGCTACGTTGGGAACTAAACATAAATGTTTTTAATACAATAAATGTCCTGTTAATAATAGTCTAGAAGGGGAGGTGGGTTTGGGTTTTTTGTGTGTGTGTGTGTCCTTCATATAACTGACCTGTTGCATTAAAATTAAGCCCTACATTCATACTGACTCATGTACCAAAACATGTGGCAACAAACTTATAAAGTAAGTCTTTTCTAACGCCCAAAGACTGTCTCATGGATGGTTAAGTGTTTGCTTTCATTTAAAATAAGTAGCTAATGGGTATTTGTATCAATTTTTATGATACAATATCTACTTGACTTTTTACTTGACCTTTTAATTAACTGAAAAATGAATTCACTTGGTATATTCAATTGTTGCATGTGCTCTTATATTGTGTACATAAATATTTATTTTGGATTAATTACAGAATTATAGAAAAGTTGCAAAGATTGTATTGCGATCTCGGATATAACCTTTACACAATTTTCCCTAATGTTATTATCTTATATTATAATGGCACATTTATTAAAAGAAACCAACATCAGTATATTCTTATTAAATGAATTGCAGTCTTCACTTGTATTTCACCAGTTTTTCCACTAATATCCTTTTATTGTTTCAAGATCCAATCTAGAATTCCCTCACTGCATTTATAGCTCATGTCTCCTTAGGATACTCTAGACTATGACAATTACTTGGGACGGAGTGTCTTCTCATCCTAATATGTAAAGAGTAGATTATTTCAACATGACATCACTAGGGATGTCAAACTTGATCATTTGGTTAGGGTGATGTTTGCCAGACCAGGATTCTCCACTGTAAAGTGACTATTTTTCTTATCCTTACTCCATTATTTGGAAATGAGTCATTAAATACTCTCCACAGGGGTGCCTGGGACGCTCAGTTGGTTAAGCATCTGCCTTTGGCTCAGGTCCTGATTCAGGGTCCTGTAATCAAGCCCAGGCATCAGGCTCTCTGCTCAGTGGGGGGCCTGCTTCTCTCCCCCCCTCTGCTGTTCCTTCTCCTTGTACACTCTCTCTCTGTCAAATAAATAAACAAAATCTTTAAAAAAATAAAAATAAATAAATTCACCATACATTCTCCAGGCTAAACTGTACCTTCTGGAAGACGGGAGTGGCAATCTAATAAGTCATAAAGAATATTTGTACTTTCTCCCCTGCCCTTATATTTAAAATATGATAATATTATCACTACTGCCTCCTGTCAATAGTGCCTGCTTTCCAGAGTTGAATATCATTCACTAACATATGAATGTATCTAATTACAAAGTAATTTGAAGTGAAAAATTTTTTATGGTATTACCAATTATTGGTCTCTTTAGCTTTCCATATGAGAAAGGAAATGCATTTTCTCCTTTTGAAATGACTAGTTTTCATATTTTAATGAAGAGATTGCACCTAAAAGTGAGAATCTAAAATACTTTTAGACTCGATTACTTCCCATGAGAAAATCATATTATACTTGTTAAACATTTCATAGTGTCTTATACCTCTAGCAATCCTTACAATCATTTTCATTCATTGTTCTTCCGTTAAAGATACCATATGAGGTAGACCTAGTGATGAATACAAAGATGTGTAGTTGGCCTGCTTCTCTAAGTTTATATGAGTTTACTTATGATTCTAAACCTCTCTTCCTCTCCCTTGAGTAAATTTAAAGTAAAAATAAAGAGAATTTAGGAATACTGAAATACAGAGAAATTCAGTCAAACTGTTAGATGATACAAATATACTTATTATTAGACTCTAAATTATGTCAATTTGGCTTCTTGATTTTATTCATGTATTCTTTCATTCTGTAAGTTTTAAATCTAACACTTGTCAAGCTATGTGCTGGAGATGCATATAGAAAAGACAATCTCTACCTGTAAGGAAATGATCACCTAGTATAGGCAGATAGATACAGTAAATGAACAATAATCTTACAGTGAATATGTGCTGCTGTAAAAACAGAAAGGGGGAGCTCATGTGGAAGGCAGGAGAGTTTAATTCCTCTGTCAGGCTGTGGAAAACATCTTGGAGAAAGTAACATATATTTGGAGACTTAAGAGGCATTAACCAGCAGAACAATGGACAAGTAGAGATTCTTGGCAGAGAAAAGTATAGAAAAGTATATATGAAGGCACAGTGATGTTTGCAGAACAGGCTACTTTCAGGGAAATACAAATTGTTTTTTAGATGACAGACTGTGTGTGGCGGTTGCAGATGAGAGGGCTAAAGAAATGACCAGTGGCCAAACCATGAATGGACTTATGCTAGGTGAAGGAATTTATACTTTAGCCTAAAGGCTAAGAAATTCTAAGCAGGGGAGGGTTTGTCTGTTTGTTTTGGGGGGGTTAAGCTTTTATTTTATTTATTTATTTGAGAGAGAGACAGACAGACAGAGCATGAGCATGAGCAGGGGGAAGGAGGCACAGGGATAGGGAGAAGCAGATTCCTCTGAGCAGGGAGCCAGATGCAAGGCTCGATCCCAGGATCCTGAGATCATGACCTGAGGTGAAGACAGACACTTAACTGACTGAGACACCCAAGCACCTGGGGAGTTTATATAATTTGTATTTTTAATAACAGTCTGCCATAGTGTCAAGACAGAAAGGCCAGGTAGAATGTAACTGCAGTACAGAAAGTAGGAGGGCCTGATTATAGCAGTGGGAATGGAGGAAGGTGAATATCTGCCAAGTTGTTTAGAAGACAAAATTGATAGGAGTTGGTGGGCTGATTAAATTTCAATAGTGAATATGAGGTTTCTCTTCAGGAAAAGTTTGGTTACGAGAAGAACGAGATGAAGGTTGTTTCAAATAATGGAGGTGACTGTTAAAGTTGTTCATGAATATTACTAGTGGATGACTGGAGATGAAGTTGTCCCCTGATATGATAGGTAATTTGTTCATGAAAATATTTTTTAGGGCAAAAGTGTCAGAAGAAGCTTAAAAAGTACTTGCTATCTAATTGTTAGCACACAAATAGTTGGTTAGGAAAAGCAAATATATATTCTCATTATTTCTGTATTTTAATCTTGAACCTCTCCCCTTCCAAAATAAAACTCAACAAAGCCCAGAGAAATCATTAAAAGGCATGTGAATGATGTATGTCTTTGGAAGTAAGAACGAACACATAATTTTCATGGTCTAGTGCAAAATGGAAATTCAGAGTCCTTTTGCAAAAAGCAAGGAGTTAAGTGCTAACTAACAGAAATAAAAGGGGGTACATCACTACAGATCCCATGAAAAATTGAAGTGATAATAAAAGAATACTATGAACAACTCTATGCCTACACACTTAATAATGTAGATGAAATCAACCAATTCTTTAAAAAACACAATCTGCCAAAACACACAAAGAAATTAATGATCTGAATAGATATCTATACATTAAAGAAATTGAATCAATAAGCAATAACTTCTCAAAGCACAGACCCAGATGAGTTCACTGATGAAATCAACCAAATACTTAAGAAATAAATTACGCCAATTCTATACAATCTCTTTCAGTGGAAGGAAGCAGAAGTGACACTTCCTAACTCATAGTGAGTCCAACATTATTCAAATACCAAAATCAGTCTAAGATATTACAAGAACAAAACACTATAGGCAAGTATTTCTCATGAATACACATGCAAAAATGCTCAATAAAATGTCAGTAAATCAAATCCAAAAAGTATAAAAAGAACTATATACCACAATTAAGAAGGACTTATCCCTAATATGCAAGGCTGGTTTAACACTGTAAAATCAATTAATGTAATCCATCATATCAACAACTAAAAAAGAAAGTCACATGATATCAATAGTTCCACAAAAAGCATTTGACAAAAATTCAAAACACATTCATGAGAAAAACTTTCAGTGAACTAGGTATATAAGAAACTTTCTCAAGTTGATAAAGACTAACTATAAAAACCTACAGTTAACATCATATTTAGTGGTGAAAAAGTGGAAGCTTTTCCTCTAAGAACAGGTACAAGGAATGGTGTCCCCATAATCACTTTTTTTCATACCAAATTGGAAGTCCTTGATAATGCAATAAAGCAAGGGGAAAAAAAAACTATGTGGGTTCAGAAGACAGACATGAAACTGTCTTTGTTTGCAAATGACATAATCATCTAAGGAGAAAATCTGAACAAAATAGAAAAAAAATGTACTGGAACTAGTAAGCCATTATAGCAAGGATAGAAAATTCAACTGCTTCTCAATATACCTACAATGAAAAAGTGGAATCTGAAATTAAAAAAAAATAATGTTTACACTAGTACCCCCTGTAAAATGAAATATTTAGGCATAAATCTAAAATATGCAAGATCTATATGAATAAAACTATCAAACTCTAATGAACCTTATCAAAGAACTAAATAAATGGAGAAATATTCCATGTTCATGGATAGGAAGACTCAATATTATCAAGGTGTCAGTTCTTTCCATTTTGATATATAGATTAAATGCATTCTCAATCAAGATAAGCATTTTATGGGTATCTAC
Organism: Ursus maritimus; assembly: GCF_017311325.1. Classification (NCBI taxonomy): domain Eukaryota; kingdom Metazoa; phylum Chordata; class Mammalia; order Carnivora; family Ursidae; genus Ursus; species Ursus maritimus. Next base: position 61,226,264 of record NW_024425563.1, on the reverse strand, counting down.
AAACTGATTCAAAAGTTTTTATAGAAAAACAAAAGGCCCAGAAGAGCCAACACAAAATTGAAAAAGAAGAATAAAGTTAGAGGAACAATGCTACCCAACTGCAAGACTCACAGTAATCAAGCTACAGTAATCAAGATGGTGTGGTACTTATGAAAGACAAACAGATTAATGAAACATGATAGACAGCCCAGAAATAGAACCCCATAAATATAGTGAACTGATGTTTGACAAAGGAGCAAAAACAACATAATAAAGCAAATACAGTCTCTTCAACATATGATTCTGGAACAACTAAATATCCACATGCAAAAAAGAAAAAAAATGAATCTAGACACTAATCTTACACCTTTCACAAAAATAAACTCAAAATGGATCAAGACCTAAGTGTAAAATAAAAAACTATAAAACTCTAAGAAGATAATACATGAGAAAACTTAGATGACCTTGAGGATGGTGATAACTTTAGATATAACACCAATGGCATAACCTATAAAAAATGATAAACTATAAATCATTAAAATTAAAATGTCTCCTCTGTAAAAGACGATGTCAACAGAATGAGAATACAAACCACAAAGAGGGAGAAAATATTTGCAAAAGACATATCTGATAAAGAGCTGTTATCTAAATTATACAAAAAACACTTAAAATTCAACAATAAGAAAAGAACTTGATTAAAAGTTATGCCCAAGACCTTACCAGACATCTCATGAAAGAAGATATAAGATGGCAAATAAGCATATGGAAAGATGCTTCACATTGTATGACATGAGAAAAATGCAAATTAAAAAAACAATGAGGTACCACTACATACCTATGAGAATGGCCAAAACCTAAAACACCAACAACACTAAATGCAGGTGAGGATGTGAATCAACAGTAACTCTCAGGCATTGTTGGTGGGGATACAAAATAATGTAGCCACTTTGGAAGATAGTTTGATAGTTTGTTACATAATTAATCATATTTTTATCATGTGATCTAGTAAATGTGCTCCTTGGCATTTACCCAATGGTATTATACCCACACAAAAATCTGTGCATGGATGTTTATAAGCAGCCTTATTCATAATTGCCAAAACGTGGAAGCAACAAAGATGTTCTTCAGTAGGTTAAAAAAAAAAAAAAAAGGAACAAAAATTCTAGGGAGAGGAAGATGGAGGCAGAGTTGGGGGACTCTAGGTTCACCTTTTCCCACAAACACAATGAGGTAACTATCAAATTATTCCAAATACCCAGAAATATACCTGAAGACTAAGAGAACAAACTCCACAACTAAAAGGAGAGAAGAGGCCACAGAAGTACAGAAACATGGTTTGAAAAGAAACAGCTTGGGACTATTATGGAGGGGAGGGAGCTGTGGTCAGGGAGAAGAACAAGAGAAAGAGAAGCACATGGGGGAATGAACAAGGAGAATGTTTCCCCAAACCCATTGGCTTAGAATACAAGAGGGGCTGAATTTCATGAGTTCTTGCAACCAGTGGGACTTAAAGCCTAGAGTTGTAAAGGTCAGCAGGCTTGGCTGGGATAGACTCTGGAGGGTACTGTGCTGCTCTGGAAGGGAAGGCAAGCAAACAATCTGGGGGCAGATAGCATGCAAACAACAATCTGAAGAGCACCTGAGGCACACAATGGGGAGATTATTCACTCTTCTTGGAGCAGACACATCCCTAAGAGGCAGCTTTCATGGAAATACCTCTCCAAGAACAATGGAGCTGGTCGGCACCATTTCCCTCCCCAACTCCTCACTATAAACACAGAGCCCCCCCACCCCACCCCACAGTTGGGGAAGCAGTGCAAACACTGGCTGCCTAACTTGCTTACACCAAGCCCCAACCCCCCTGCACTCCAGTGGAATTGCCCTTCTTAGTCATGCCTTCTTCTGTCCCAGGCAGTGGGCCCCTCTCCCAGAAGACCGGCACAAACCCTGCCCACACCACGTCTCCTGACCAGAGAGTTCCACAGGGTCTCAGGTCTGATGGAGGTGGTGACAGGTCTCATTTCACAAGCAGACCAGAGCACACCTCATTAAAACTTTCCACGTTCAAGCCAGGGGCCAAACACTACCCACAGCAGGCAAGGAGAGCCTCTGCAGATGACTAGGCTGAAGGAGAGAGCAGCCAAAACACAACAGCAGAACACACACAGCACATGGGAGACATTCACTGAAGCAGCAGGCCCTGGACACTAAATAATCTCTTCATAAGGCCTTTACTTTCAGGAGCAGGAGACATAGCTGCCTTTTTTAATACAGAGAAGGCAGAGACTTACACAAAATGCCAAGATGGAGGAATTTATTCCAACTGAAAGAACAAAATAAGGCCATGGCCAGAGATCTACGTAAAACAGATACGAGTAACATGCCTGATGGAGAATTTAAAGCAATATCACATGGAGACTTCCTGGGCTTGAGAAAAGAACAGAGGACATCAAGGAGACTCTTACTACAGAGATAAAAGAGTTTAAAAAAGAATCAATCAGAAATGAAGAATGCAATAAATGAGATTGGAAACAGGCTTGATGCAATGAACAGCAGGCTGGAGGAAGCAGAGGAATAAATTAGTGACCTAGAAGATAAAATAATAGTAATGAAGCTGAACAAGAGAGACAAAGAATTATGCAACATGAGAATAGACAGGAATCTCAGCGCATCAAATGTAATAACATTTGTATTATAGGAGTCCCAGAAGAAGAAGAGAGAGAAAAGGGGGCAGAAAATTCATTTGAAGAAATAATAGCTGAAAACTTCCCTAATCTGGGGAAGGAAACAGACGTCCAGATCAAGGAGACAGAGAACTTCCATCAAAATCAACAAAAGCAGGCCAACACCAAGATATATTGTAATTAAATTTGCAAAATATAGTGATAAAGAAAAAATCTTAAAAGGAGCAAGACAAAAGAGGTCGTTGACTTACAAGGGAATACCCATAAGACTAGCTGGAGATTTCAACAGAAAATTGGTAAGCCAGAGACAGTGGCACGATATATTCAAAGTGCTGAATAGAAAAATTCTGCAGCCAAAAATACTCGATTCAGCAAGACTATCATTCAGAATAGAAGGAGAGAAAGAGTTTCCCAGACAAACAAAAACTAAAGTAATTCATGACCACTAAACCAGTACTGCAAGAGAAACATTAAAGAGTGGAAAGTAGAGATCAAAAGTCACAAAGACGAGAAAGGATCAGAGAAAATCTCCAGGAACAATGACAAAGCAAGTAATAAGTAATAAAATGGCAATAAATACACATCTATCAATAATTACTTTGAATGTAAATGGACTAAACGCTCCAATCAAAAGACATAGGGTGTTAGAATGGATAACAAACAAAAACAAGACCCATCTATATGCTGCCTACAGGAGACTAATTTTATTTTTTTTTTCGAATTTTTTTTTCCAAATTTTTATTTAAAGTCTAGTTAGTTAACACATGGTGTAATATTGGTTTCAGGAGTAGAATTTAGTGATTCGCCACTTACATAAAACACCCAAGGCTTACCACAAAGGGTGCCCTCCTTAATACCCATCACCCATCTAGCCCCCCCCCCATCTCCCTCCCTCCACCAACTCTCAGTTTGTTCTCTGTGGATAAGAATCTCTTATGATTTGCCTCCCTCTTTCTCCATCTCTTTTTCCCCCCTTTCCACAAGTTCATCTGTTTTGTTTTCTAAATTCCACATTTGAGTGAAATCATATGGTATTTGTCTTTCTCTGATTTATTTCACAATTCCATATTTCAAGCTATGTTACAAAGCTGTAGTCATCATTATAGTAAGATACTGGCACAAAAATAGATACATAGATCAACAGAACATAGTAGAAAACCCAGATCTGAACCCAAAACTATATGGTCAATTAAAATTGACAAAGCAGGAAAGAATATCCAATGGTAAAAGACACTCTTTTCAATAAATGGTGTGGAAAACTGGACAGTAACATGAAAAGAATGAAACTGGACCACGTTCTTACACCACACCCAAAAATAAATTTGAAATGGATTAAAGACATGAATGTGAGACCTAAAACCATAAAAATCCTAGAAGATGATTTACAGGCAGTAACTTCTTTGACTTTGGCTACACAGCAACTTCTTTCTAGATGTCTCCTGAGGCAAGGGAAACAAAAGGAAAAATAAACTACTGGAACTACATCAAAATAAAAAGCTTCGGCACAGTTAAGGAAACATCCAACAGAACTAAAGACAACCTACTGAATGGGAAAGAACATATGCAAATGACGTATCTGATAAACGGTTAGTATCCAAAATATATTAAAAACTTATAAAACTTGACATCTGAAAGAATCCAATTAAAAAATGGGCAGGAGATATGAACACACATTTTTTCCCAAGAAGACCTACAGACAGCCAACAGACACAGAAAAAAATGCTAGATATTGCTCATCAGAATGGTTAAAATCAACAATACAAGAAACAACAGGTGCTGATGAGGATGCAGAGAAAGGCGAACCCTCTTGTGCTGCTGGTGGGAACGCAAACTGGTGCAGCCACTCTGGAAAACAGTGTGGAAGTTCCTCAAAAAGTTAAAAATAGAACTACCTTTGGATCCAGCAATTGCACTACTTGGTATTTACCCAAAGAATACAAAAGTCTTAATTCAAGGGGAGACATGCGCACCTATATTTACAACAGCACTATCTACGATAGCCAAATTATGGAAACAACCCAAGTGTCCACCAATAGATGAATGGATGAAGAAGATGTGGTATATATACATATATATATATATATATATATATACCACATATATGTATATATACCACACACACACATATACACATATATAATAGGGAATATTAGCCATGAAAAAGAATGAAATCTTGCTATTTGTAAGAACATGGATGGAGCTAGAGAGTAAGGTAAGTGAAATGTCAGTCAGAGGAAGACAAGTACCATAAAATTTCATTCATATGTGGAACTGAAGAAACAAATGAGCAAAGGGGGAAAAAAAAAAGAGATAAACCAAGCAACACTCTTAATTATAGAGAACAAACCCATAAAATGTACATCAAGTGTAAACCCTAAAGTAAATTATGGACTTTGTGAGATCATGATGCATCAAAGTAGGTTCATTCTCGTTAACAGATATACCATTTTGGTGAGTAATGGTGATAATGGAGAAGGCTATGCATGTGTGGGGTAAGGGATATATGGGAAATCTCTATACTTTCGTCTCGGTTTTGCTACGAATCTAAAACTGCTCTGAAGAAGTCTTTAAGTTCTGTTAAAGGTATTAATATATAAAGCCTTCTGTTCTAAAAATATTTTATTACTTATAAAATATAATTGGGGCAATCATCGTGATTGAATAACATGAACTTATAACTCACAAAAATATTTTATGTCACAATTTTACATAATATTTTATTAATGTGATCTTTGTTAAGATTTTTCTGCTCATATTTCTGTAAACTCATTTATTAGATAATCACAATTTGTACTTTTATACTTCATTATTCATTAATAAAACTAAAAACAATGTCAGTTGCTTTTGGACAATGTAAAAATCATAAGTAACTTTTGATAATGTTTAATTCTCAGAAATTTCTTCCGATGCAACTGGTATTGGAGTTAAGATTATTTTATAAGATGCAACAATTAGGATAAATTCTGATTATTTTGAAATATAAATTTGGGGCGCCTGGGTGGTGCAGTCATTAAGCGTCTGCCTTTGGCTCAGGGCGAGATCCCAGCATTCTGGGATCGAGCCCCACATCAGGCTCCTCCACTGGGAGCCTGCTTCTTACTCTCTCACTCCCCCTGCTTGTGTTCCCTCTCTCGCTGGCTGTCTCTGTCAAATAAATAAATAAAAAATCTTAAAAAAAAAAAAAAGAAGAAGAAATATAAATTTTAAAACAACTAGAACTGGTGAATCAACATGCAAAGAATTTCTAAAAAGATTTAACTCCATAAAAATCAGTGTAGTACAAGTTTTAATTTAACTTTAATTATAAATTTATACAATAGCATTTCGGTGGTCCTCTGACTTCCTATAACTTGCAGAAATTGTGCAAGAAACTAGGTGTGGGTTGGTACATAACTCAGATTGCCTATTTATGTAATCTTTCACTGGATCTTCAATTATAGAAAAAAATATTTTTAAAGTTCTCTTTCTCTTTAACCAGTTCATCCGAAGGCCACATGAAAACTGTGTTCTTTTCCACTGAATGTGATGGTCTTTAAATTTAATTTGTATTTCTAAACCTGTGTGTATATCAGTTTTGCAATGATACAGTATTTTTCAAAATTAGAAATTCTAAACTTTTGTAAGAATTCTCTTAACTCCCTGATATACTTTATTGCAATGCCCACTTATATACTATTATTTTTTTTAATGACTTATTGACAAAATTTACTGCCTGACCACCTGTTCCAGCCCTCAGGACAGATAGTTAATATTTACAGATGCTGTAGGTATGGAACTGAATGATGGACAGGCTCCACAGGAGACTCAGAACTCCCAGCATATGGAGTCCTTTCTCTCTCCTAAGGCCTCAGTCAGTGCTGCCATCACCATTTATGCTAGAGCTGCCCCTGTCACCACTGTCAATCTGGGCCTAGTTTCCAGATTAAGAAGGGGCTCATCTTGAAGCGGCACTGCATTCTAGAGTGCTCTGAAGCATGAGACTACACATGTAAAAAACTCAAGAAAGTCTCTCTTTGAAAAGATGAATATGCTTACAAACTCCTAGTAAAACTGATGAGAGAAAGAGAGAGAGAGAGAACACAAATTACCAATATCAAGAACAAAGAAGGGGTATCACTACAGATTTTAAGATAATCAGATCCAGAATTTACAGAATTCATTCACAAGTATCACCAAACAAACATACAGCAACATGAACAACAGTAACAATAGCAACAAACAGCAACTCTGTGGAGAGGGAAGACTATAATTTCCAGAGTTGCCACACTATATTAAATTTCCAGTTTTCAAAAAAAAAAATTCGATGTCACATAAAGAAACTGAAAATTTCGACTCATATACAGAAAAGAGAAATCAGTAGAAACTATCCTCGAAGAAGCCCTGATGTTGAACTTACTGGACAAAGATTTCAAATCAATTATTATAAATATGTTTAAAGAAAAAAGTAAACCGTGTCTAAAAGACAACAGGAAATTATGAGAATGTTGTCTCACAAAATAGAAAGTACAGTAAGGAGAATGAATTCGTAAAATGTAGGGAGTAACTGGAGGCAGGGACTCCAGGAAAGGGAACGTTGTGCTGGTATAAAAGTCCTGGGTTTAGTAGCCTGCACTGCAATGGAGAAAAGACACACGTAAGTGACAGGATGGAGCCACACAGAGGATTCAGTTAGCAACTGACAGAATAAAGGGAATGAAGTAAAGGAAATACACAGCTTTAAGACTAAGAGAATATTACTATTGGAGAAGTTACATATTTACTACCAGTATGGATCTTTCTTCTGAGTCTGTCAAGATAGTCTTCTTAGAAAGGGCTTTTTAAAATGTATTTTTATCTCTGCTTCTATATTTTATGTCATGCAATTAATGCTGCCTGAAAAGTAAGCAAATTCCAGTAATTTTTCAAAATTTGTCTTAATGCCATCTCCTAAAACCTTTCTTACTATTTCAGCCACAATAGTCATAGCTGTTTGTATTTCCTAGAGCATGACTGATTCTACCTGATACTGTATTTCTGTAACTGGGAATGATTTTGCCAATGAAAGGCCATTTGGCATGATGTGGAGACATCTGACAGTGTTGCAGAATGGGGAACTGTACTTCTGGCATCCAGTGGGTAGGGGGGCCAGAGATGCTGCTGAGCTTCACACAATACAAAACACAGCCTGCCCAAACAAAGAATTATCCAGTCAAAAATACTGCTAGTGCCAAGGTTAAGAAAATCTGGTATAGGTACATACTGTATAATAGGTGGACATACATACAAATCCTGAATAAAGTTATTTCTAAAACTAGCAAGCATCCACATTGAGTTATAGTTCCAACTAAAAGCATAAATATGAAAACTATGTGGTCATAGGCAAAAATCCTAAATGCAAGAACTCCATAATATATGTGTGTCAGTGTGGGTCCTCCATAAGGCAGATACCAACACGGGATCAACGTGCAAGATATTTATGGAGAAAAATACTTATTAACGCTAAGGGAAGGGGCATCAGTCATGGAAGGCCTTTCAGACTCTGATGCAGTTCTCTCACCTGTAACAGAGATGGGAAAGAAAGGATTAAGTAGGAAAAGCCTTAGACGATGGTACAATTCTACGGAAGTCTCAGTTCAGCTGATGGGAAGTGTTTGGACCAAAAATACCAATTAGAAGAATCCATGTGGAACAGAATATCTTGGCTCCAATATCCCTGCTGTGCACAATCACTGGCTGGGTAAAGCCCAAGAGAAGTGTGGTCTTGGTGTTTCCACTACCGTTGATGTGGAGGTGAGGCTGACAGTGAAGCATGCTTCCTGCAGCAAGTTCTCTCCGAGATCTGAGCAAGAGACTTCTAGGAGCACCAAAAGAGTTATTTGAAAATCATTCAAGAGAAAATCTTTTTGCTTGTCTACCAGCTTCAATAACACAGTTGAAAGAAAATTATCTAATAGCAAAATAAAGAGAATGCTAAATTTAGGAAACTAGCTGCGTTATTCACTTTGAGGTTTGATCAGATTTAATATTTGTGAGTTAACAAATGCATGTACTAAAGGCATATGGGTTGTGTAGCACAGCTGTTATAATAATGAGTTAGACAAACTTTTTAATATAAGTTTCAAAGAAATACTCCTTGAAAACATATATAGGCATCTTCAGTTAAATAACTTGAAATAAAACAGGGAAGGGTCACTCTGCAATTGTGTATTTATAACAAATTTTACAGAACTTTAAAAAAATGCAAGATACATTTTTGAAAGCAGTCCTGAATAGATGCTATGCTCAAAATAAAATTTTGCACCTACACTTGTATTTTCACATTTCAGCCAAAAATCTACTTATTGATGGTTAAAAGATACTTTACTCAACCTATCTCGAGGCCACTTTATCATTACATATGTCATATTCTAACTTATTTACATAGTCAGTGTACCAGGTTATTCATTCAGGCTCCCTTGAGTCCTTCCCTTCTCTCCCCTCTATATCTAGCATGTTACTAAAACCTAAAGATCCCACCTTCTTAATTGTTCATAAAATCATTTCTGCCTTTCTTTTCCTCTTGCCCCTATTTTTGTCAGGATATCTTTACCTTTTGCATTTATATTGCCTAAAATATTAATTTCCCATTTCAAGTAGTTTCTTCTACATTTCTCTTCCATTCTTTGTACCAGTACCAAAATAATCATCTGAAAGCACATTTTATCCCTTGCAAGTGCCCTTCAGAGAATCCTTTACTGTCCAGTACAGCCATTAGCCAGCCATACATGGATGACTTCCAAATTGATATCTCCATCCCCAATCTTTTTCCTTAACTCCTGAATCATGTATCCACTATCTACTCAGCATCTCCACTTTGATATCTCATACACAACCCAATGTAACATTACCATTTCATGCATAAAGCTTTCTTTCTCTAAGAACTCCATCCTTTCAATCACTGACTTCTATCTTTCTCACTTTATTGCATCCTATCCTATCACATAGTATCAGATTTATCTTCAAAATGTATCAATTTATACTTTTGAAAAATAAGTATCCAGCTCCTTCTATGTAGCAGGTAATGTTTTAAAAATATGGGATACAGAGTCAAAAATTCCCGTGTTTCTGCAACATACATTAGACTCTAAGGAAAAGCCTGTAGAAAAGGCAATGTAAATACAACTTTTTATGTACCTGTCCCTCAAACTAACAACATAGCTCCTTTAGTTTCTTACTTGCTAACCCCTATTCCTGTCTTGGACACCCAGCCCCTAGATTCTATCACTTTGATACTAGAACCTAGAGATTACGGATTGCAAGTTTCTGAAGTTTAGATTTAATACACACTGAATAGCTGGATCTTGGTCATGAGTTCAGGGGGAAAAAACATGATGTGGAATAGGAGGAAGGATGCTATTAGACTAAGCTGCTGGATAGTAGTCAATGGTGAAATTTAAAATAATGTTTGTGAAACAAGAATATAGTTTGAAATAATATAACTTCTAACCATCAGACTGAAAGGAGAGGAAAGGCTTTAAACATAAAGAAAACAAAGAATCAGAACACATAGACAAATGAACAGCTGTATATTAACAGATATAGAAAAGAGGAAAAAATATAAAGCAGGGTCACAGTCAGTGTAGGAAGCGATGCGAGAAGGTGCAACTTTAAGTAGGGTGGCCAGTGAAGACCTCCCTGATAGGGTAACATGAAATGACAAAAACAAGGACACAGGAGGTGCAAATATTTTGAGATGAATACATCCTTGGCTTGCCAAGGAATAGCAAGGAGGCAGACGTGACTGGAGATTGAAATACATGGGAAGATGAGATCAGAGAATCAAATCATGCAGGTCAAATCATGCACTGGTGAAATCACACATGGTTTAGACAATCACAGTAAGGAATCTGGATTTTATTCTTAGATGGGAAGCCACTAAAAATTGATAAGGACAATCGAATTCTATTTTTAAATAACCATATTTATTTCTTTATTGATAATAAACTCTGGAGCAGGAGAAAGAGTAGCTTTACAGAAATCTAAGCACTTACTTTATTTTTCTTTTGCTCTAAATAACTACTATGTAAAATTTCCAAAATAAGTAGCTAGAGATTAGAGGTACTTTTTTTTTTAATTGGTACACTAGAAGCTGTGTTTTTTGATTCTCCAGAATGTTAATATTCATATTTCCTATGTCCATCACATTTCTTATGACTTAGAGCAAAGTCTATCTTTGATAGACTTTTATAAAGTATGTGCAATATGTGAATATTTAACACTTATTCTATTATATCCAGAGGGTAGGAAAGTGCTTACTACTAATTGTTAGATTTTAGAATATAAATGACTTAAGGACAGACTTAATTATTTGTAGAAGAGGCCAATATATTAATAACAACAATAACTATATATTATTTTGACTAACCACTTACTACTGCTGGGTGAGCTGCTAACATGATATATATAGATATATTGTTTATATTTATATAAGGTTTCATCCCTTTTGTCACAAAGTCCCTAAGAAAAATGTACATTGAGTATTCTCATTTTATGGAGATGAAATAGGGACTTACTATGGCTACATAACTAACACAAGGTCACATACAGAGAAAATGGTGAACAATAAACTGTGTCCAGCAGTCTGAATTCAAAGCCAGTAGCCTTAAACTACACCAGCTTGAAGGAAGAAGTATGGCTTGAAATCATCCTTAAAATAGGTCGAGTTCCATATCTGGTAATATAGTAGACTGATGTCTAGAGAACTTTCTTTAGTGTAGAACAACTAAAAGTTCTAGAAAAATATATAACACATATTTTTAATGCATGGCTGAGATAATAGAAAAGGTTAATTCTCAGATGCAGAAATGATTGTAATGAGACAAGCAGATGTGAAATTTATATTCAGCAGAAGTACCTTTTCATTCATTTTTGATAGTGTACGGGTTTGGCTTTAAAGGTTAAAAATGTACTGGATATATAACAAAATCCTAAAGCAACTCAAAATGGGGAGAAAAATTAAAGATCTATACAGGATGTCAAGACTCCCACCAGGTGAATCCATCTAAACTAAAGACAGAGAGTGAAGATGGTTTTCCTTTCTCTCTTTCTTTTCTTTTCTCTCTTTCTTCTTTTTTCTTTTTTTTTTTTTTTTTTGGAAGATAGCTTTCTATCACATCATTGTCTGTTTGGAAAGGAACAAGGAAAAAAGCATCTTGTAAGAATTCATAACCACAAATCTTCCATTAAAGAGTGGGAGTGGAATTCATACTATCCATATGGTCTGAAACAATAGTTGATAAAATTTTCTATAAAGAGCTAGATAGTAAATATTTCAGACTTTGTGAACCATATGATCTCTGCTGGAGCCATTCAATTTTGCCATTATAGTAGGAAAATTATTCAAGGACAAAAAGTAACTATGGCTGTGTTCCAATAAAACTTTATTCATCAAATCAGGCAGCAGGCTTAATTTGTTCTGCAAGCTCTAATTTACTGACCCCTGACCAAAAGTGTACTTAAATGAAAAATTAGCTTTAAGTGATCCCATGCTGGTAATAATCCAGGGACCTAGCAGAAGAAAACACAAGTCATTTTTGGAGAAAATACTTCAAACCCAAGCTTCAAAGAACTCCCACAAATAATATTCCAAGGAACAGGAGTTCAATAGGAAAGGAATAACCACAAGCAAAAGTCAATAAAACTAACACATTACAGTTAAGCTGTGCAAAGATAGCAGATAATCAAATGACAATGTAAGAATGCTTACTTAAAAGAGTAACAGCATGTAGTAAAAGTTGCTGAAAGAAAAAGAGGCTATAAAAGTGACCACATAGAATGAAACCAATAAAATAATCCTAATAAAAGATACACTTAAAATGAGAAATTCAGTGAGAATGTTAAACAGATGATTAGATATAGCAGAAGAGAGAAATGATGAAGTGAAATACTCATTTTTAGAAAACATTCACACTGTGACAAACACACGAGTGACTATACAAAGAGAAATAGTAAGTTCTAACATGTCTAATCAGTGTTCTGAGAATGAGGGAGGGTGGTATCAGAAGAAATGACTAAGAATTTTTCAGATTTAATAAAAGATGCCAGTTCTCAGGTTGAAGGAGTCTGGCAAATCTTTGAAAATATAATTTTTAAAAATCACATTGAGAAGCACAACACCAAAAACAAAGGAACCTATTAAATTTTCTCAAAGGGCTGAGATAAAATATCTGTCAATCTAGAATTACATACTATGAAAAACATAAATTCATAATAATGGTGAACTAAACAAATGTTCAGGTACCCAGAAATTAAGACAATTCATCAACTACATATTCTCACTAACAGAACTTCTAAAGAATGTACTTCACAAAGAAGTTACTGAAACCAAACATGTGAGAAACAGTACACATATGGAGGTGGACTTAATAGCTAATACATAGGAAATAAAAAATGTGAAGACTAAGTGTGATAAACACTATCATAAAAATTAGGAAGGGTTGCTTAGATTTAAAGCATTCTAAGGTACTTATACTTCGGGGAAGGAGGAAAAGGATAATTATTAACTTTACAACTTCTTAATTTAATATTTCTGATAAAGTTTTATAACCACTAAATAGTTGTAAAATGTAAAACTTTCACACTAGAAGATTAAAAAAAAGAATGAGGTTTGGGGAGATTTAGAGGATTATAGGTAAAAATAAGTACATTTGAACAGAGGCAGGGATAAATATAACATTTGGAAAATAAGAACATCTGGTAATATTTATGGGATAATCATTTTTAAAACATTAACATAGCTGAATACGAAGTGCAAGAAAAGAAATGATAAACTTTGCATTTCATATACAAAGAACAGAGACACAAATTTTGTATTACTGTTCATCACTATGCGGATTGCTAACTCAGAGTATTAGTCAACAAATGTAAACGTTGTGAAATACAATCTTCTTGTTTGCTGAGCTTCTAGGAACAACTGCAGAACACCAGCCTCACAGGAGGCCAATTACAGCAATGTAGCCTCTAGGCTCACATAATCACAACATCTGTAAAAGCCCCTTCATGGATGGTTTACAGTAGATTTTATTACAGCTTTCATGTTGTACCAGAGGCTTCAGCACATCCTGTGCTAATAATAACAACCAATTAAAAACCAGATGATAAAAATTATTACTTTTAACTGGTAATAATTTATGAGGTTTAAATTTGTTCTAACATAATACTAATCATTTTTTAAATTTACTTAAAAGCTAATTATCTACTAACTTTACATATTTTGAAATACAAAAACTACTCAACTATAGCATTCTCATTTATAATTCTAATACAAACTTGTCATACTGTTAAAATGACGCTAAGCTATAAACACGTCTAACACAAAATTATAAATATGTCAAAGAAACAAAAATTCTTTGGGCAAAGCCTGAGGTTTAATTGCTGTTCTTAAAATCTGAGGAAAATTTAATCACAACACACAGTCTTTAAGACCTTTATACTCAATTCTTACAAAGTAAACCCATTTCTAAATACAAAAGTTGCCCTGAGTTTTTGTCAATGAACCATATTTCATTAGTGATTAAGCAAGATATAAAAATTAACACTTTTTTCATGGGGAAGAGAAATTTAAAATATGTTCATTTAAAGTTGAAAAAGATACAATGCATTTGACCATTACAATTCAAGGGTCAACTGAATGTTCCTACCCTACTGATAACCAAGTCATCCCACAGCCAGATACACACACATGCTGCTTTCTCTACCTAAGATGCCTTCTCCCACCTCCATCCTCATCTACCTGACCAACTCTATTCAACTTCAGATTTCAGCTAAATCTGGGGGAATTAATGCTGCCCTTACCTGCAACTACACTGAGCAAGATGCTTCCTCCTTTGTGCTCATAGGAAATTTTTTTTTTTAAGTAGGCTCCATATCCGACACAGGGCCCAACATGGTGCTTCAACTCACAACTGAGATCAAGTGTTGGACACGTAAGCGGAGTTGGACACTTAAGTGACTGAGCCACCCAGGTGCCCCAGAATTAAAAATATTTTTACAATGCATTGTTATTTGCATATGTGTACATATATAAGTATGTATGCATATGTATTTGTACACATACATATATATACACATGGGTATCGATATATGTATGTATATTTGTATATTTTTAATATAAATAGAACCTAGCATATAGTGCCTGAAAACAATCTACTCAAAAAGTCAAGTAGATGGATTAATAAGGCTTGTTAGTTCTTCTAATTTAGTTTAACAATAAAATATCAGTTAATTTTTAACCACCTTGACTCATCCTCAGAACATAATTTCCTTTAATGGTTATAGCAATATCTATGGCTGGTCATTTAATATGGTTCCTGCCTTTCCGGGAAAAAGATGTTTCAATAATTGCTTTAGCTTCTCTCGAAGCTTATTTCTCAAAGTTACTGCTTATTTTATCAGAATTTAAAGATGATACGTTTTATAAAAACGTGAGTTGAAAGAATAACATAAAATTTGCGGAATATTTACAATAAGATTAAGATTAGTATGAAGTAGGGATAAATCAGATTTTGCAAAACTTTCTCTTTTTTTAAGATTTTATTTATTTATTTGACAGAGAGAGAGAGGCACAAGTAGGGGGGAGCAGGAGAAGGAGAAGCAGGCTCCCCGCTGAGCAGGGAGCCCAAGGTGGGGCTCGACCCCAGGACCCCAGGATCATGACCTGAGTGGAAGGCAGACAATTAACCGACTGAGCCACCAGGGTGCCCCAAGATTTTGCAAAACCCTTAAAAGAACTTAAACTGTATGATCAGTCACTCATTACATTAAATTTTTCCTCCATTTTCTATTTTTTCTTTCTTCCTTGCAATTCAAAATCAGGAAAAGAATATAGATAAACCCTGCAGATCCTCGTTTTAAACACATGATTACTAATTTATGGTTCTAAGAGATTTAATTTTGTATAATATGATTATTTAATCCTACCATAAATCTCAGAAATTCAATGTTTTACACTAATAAAAAAAGTTATGGACCCACAGAGTCACTATTTGACAACATGGCTGTCTTTGTTATTAAATACCATTTGGAATTAAATGATATTTACAGTAACTTATGCTATAAAAAATGGGTAAGAAAATAAAGGAAAAGGAATGAAATTATAATGATCTTAAGCAGTTTCTCATGAAAACACCAAAAAGAGAATCATTTCAATATCCTGAAATAGTATTAAAATCTAAATCTTTTTTTTAAGATTTTACTTATTTGAGAGAGAGAGAGAGAGAGAAAGCATGAGCCAGGGGAAGGGCAGAGACAAGGGAGAAGCAGACTCCTCTCTGAGCAGGGAGCCTGATTCAGGACTCAATCCCAGGACCCTGAGATCATGACCTGAGCCAAAGGCAGACACTTAACCAACTGAGCCACCCAGGCACCCCTTAAAATCTAAATCTTGACTTCAATACAATTTTGAGCAATTACGGGTAAATTCAACATAGTAAACCAATAGATCATAGTACTTAAAACAGAATTTAAGAAGTCAATTTATTCAACTCCAGCCTTCTGGCAAATACAGTATTTCTAATGAAGCCTACTAAACTTCAGAAAATTTAAGTAAGTTTCCCTAGTTATATAGTTCATAAAAAAACCTAAAGTTAGAAAAAATTTGAAAAATGGAACAAGAATTTCAAAAGTCTAATATGTCACACCCTAATATAGGAAAAAATGGTTTGGATGCATGTAGGTATATGGAAACCGTGAATGATAAGACTGAGAGATCATAGACACTGTATAAATATACTGTACAGAAATAAGTAAATATGTAAAACATTTTATCAAAAGCAGATAATAGGAAAAATTCACCCAAAACAAAAAATCAGTTTTGTGAGAACCATATTTGAAAATGGGTAAATAAGGCAAATAAAAATATAGATTCATTAAAAGAAAGTAGCTCAGGGACTTAATCACTGGAAGTTCACTATAAAGGAGAAAGATAAATCTTATTTCATCATTTTTTTAAGCTCATACAGATACGAACTTTTGGTATCCATATCTAAATTTTTTTTTTACCTTAGAACAATTCTTTATAGAATTATGAATATGCTTTAAAATCATAAAGACCCACAAAAAACTTGCCCAGCCTTGGCATGTGTGAAACAAACCAATCAACAGCAGTATGAACAGAACTTCTTGTCAGTTCTAGAAGTGACCAGCTGCCTACGAATAATGGCAAATTATACTAGGTCAGAACTAACAAATGTTGTACCACTTGGGAGTTACTTAGACTAATGAATAGTTAAAATATACATGGTTTGTATAATCATTTCTACAGAAAGAATTTCATCTATTGCCACCCTAAATTTTGTTTTTGAACTACATTTTCTTCGTGTATTTTAGTCATACATTCTGTCACTGAGAATACTATACATTTCATTTGCTCTGACTCTCCTGAAGAAAGACTGGTACCCTTGAGTTGTTTCATGCAATGACAAAACAATAGTTTACCATTTTATCCCCAAACTGGTTATGACTATGGTTCTGTCCTTTCTGGTCTGCTTGTATACTGAACATGTACGGCACTATAAGGAAATAAATTCAATTTTCCTTAGAAACAGGCCAGAACCTGAGCAACATGAGTGAATAATAATAATTATCTGAAAAAAAAATTATCTGAGCCTGAGCTCTCGTATCAAAGAATAAACAAAGATTATTTTTAAACCTAGAGGGAAATGGAAATAATTTGGCTAATAGCCTAGCAAAACATATTCTAACCACTGGTGTGCACACCCAATGTCTATTCAGTGATTGGACTCTGAGTTAAAAGTAAAAAAAAAAAAAAAATACAACTACTTATGTGTGGAAGGACAACGAATTTTAAAAGAAGGTTTATGAAGTCCCATGCCCTTTGACCTTCTCTTATTACTATTGCCTGGTGAGCCTTTTCAAGATGAATGGTGTATATCTTCATCTATGACAGTCCATTTAGCAATCACAATATTTCCTGTAAGTTAGATAAATTGTCCAGTCACTTAACAAGAAGAAAGGCCAACACCAATTGCAGCAAAGGTCACTCAATCCAGTTTTGTTCTATATTAAATTGTCATCAGATCTGAACAGTGATTTCATCAATAACACATCTAACTAGAATGTTCCAAAATTTAGAAATCAACTGCCTGCCCTATGGGGAAAAATGAAGTAGGTAAATAAAACACAATTTTCCAAAGGAAACTCACAGGGTATTGAACTCAAGATTATAGTCTCCCAGGAGTCTCATTTATCATTTAAACTAAATAAGACTTTTAGAAATGACACTGTTGGCTCAACGTTTGTCCTTATAGAGATTAAACAAGTGAATGTCATGTGCACTTTGTAACTGTAAGTTTAACTTTCTCTGTCAAACTAGCCAAGCAATGAATATATGAAAGCAAAGTATATTATGATGATGACCTGAATCTAAAAATGAGGAGCCTATCACACAGATCCAGAATGAGGGGTAATCTACAAGACAACTGACCTGAATTATTCCACAGATTAAATGCCACAAAAACAGAGGGAGGCAGACGAACTCAGATGGAGGGGAAAATAAAGAGCTCAGCCAATGCAATGACTAGGCCTTGGTTTATTCAGGAAAGAACAACCATAAAGCTAAAGAGAACATTTTAAGAAAAATTGGGGTATTCTGAAAATGTGGGAAATTTGAAATTGCTATTTATTGTCGTAGATGTGGTAATGGTAATGTGGCTTTGTAGGAGGAGCTCTTTCTGGAAAATGGAAACAAATGTTTAGGGGGAGGTGTCATGATATTTGTAGACAACTTTTAATAACTTGGCAAAGTGGAACTGTGTGTGCATGCATGCATATGAGTGTGTGTGTGTATGTACACTGAACAACTGTGGGAAGAAAGTTCATAAATCTAGGGGAAGGGTGTACAGGGATATATTGCATATTATTTCAACTTTTCTGGGGATTTAACACAATTTAATTTTTTTAAAAAATCAAATGTATTCCTATGCTCAAAAACCTCTAATGGTATCCATTTTATCTGGAACTAGACCATTCGTTACAGTGGCCTGCAAGACCCAAAATGTGGTTCCTCATAATCTCTCTCAACATATCACGCATGCCTCTGCACTGCCAGTTCCCTCAGCCTGAAACATAATTTGCCCAGATGTACGAATTCCTTAAAGACACCTCAATGGAGCCTAATTTACCCACGTTATTTAAAATTGTTACTCAGACGCACACATGTAAACCTCCTGTATATTTTTTAAAAGAATTATTTATTTTATATATAGAGAGAGAAAACGTGTGTCATTGGGGATAGGTGCAGAGAAAGAGGGAGAGAATCTTAAGCAGACTCCCCGCTGAGCATGGAGCCACATCCCAGGACCCTGAGATCCTGACCTGAGCCTAAATCAAGAGTAGGACACTCCACTGACTGAGCCACCCAGGTGCTCCTACCTCCTGTACTTTTTTTATATCATTTCTCAAATTGTTATACATTTGATTACACAGTATTCTTACCTTTATTGTATATTATCACCCCAAAGTAAGCTCCAAGATGGATGTTCTTTGGTGTTTTTTTATTCACTGAATAACCTAGAGGAGTCCCTGTCACACAATAGATTCCTAAATAATTCCTGTTGAAAGCTTAATGAATGAAAAATGGGTTTTTATGGCTTTCCTTGAATTTAGAAAATGAAAGATCTGAGTGCAGTTCTGTGGTAGAATGCAATGAGCCGGGGCATATAAAAGCCCAAATGCGGAAACAGTGTAGTATAGGAAGAATCTGGGAGGAGATCCAAGGAATAAGAAGTTGGAATGAGAGATGACCTCAAGATATCCTAGATACTAGGTCACTTTTACAATATGAATGACGAGTTGAAAAAGGAGTGAAGTAAATATATGAACTATCTTCTAAATATTTTGTAATGTGAGAATGCTCATTTGCAATCAAAAGATTTAGAATAGATATAATCCAATGATATGTACATGAAATATTTTATAAGTAAGGATCCAGAAATAGTCAGAATTTAAATAAAAAGACCATACTTGTCAGACTATTTAGCATCCTAACCCAATGATAATACTTACGTTAATGTTGATATATGTTCTCTGTCTTCAAAGCTCATCTGCAGAGCCTGGACCTCTATCAGTGCCACTTGTTCCACAATATATCAAAGGATATTGGCAAAAGGAACCATATTCTTGTCATGAGGCAAAACTACCTAATAAGTTCCCTGTATTATTCAAAAGTACTAGCATCACCTATGCAATTATAAACGACCTTGACACCATAGGAAATACATAACCTATGACATACAATGCATATTTGTGGCAATGTGGAGTCACTTAAACTGAGATGGGAGAGAGATGGTTAAGACTCTTGAGGTTAAAAGGCATGAACTCAAAAGCCTCTTTTCAGGATATGCATTACATCGTCACTTTTCTCTTCCTGGGTACTAGTGGTACTTAGGAGATCAGTGATGAGTACGACCAAAGTGATTTACACTTTACCATATGATTCTAAGCTAAGGGACAGATTTCTTGAACAAAGACACTGAGATCATGGTTTCACTTAAAAAATGTTGGGAGACTTTCCACATGTTTAATATATATATATATCCTAGGGATTTTTTTAAAGATAAAATTAAGGACAATCTACCTAACATCATTAATTTCTAATATAGAATATTTTGCTTTTGAAGCTTTTAAGAATGTAATATTGAAATGAAAAAATATATCATGATCTACAATCACATGGTTTACAAGTTTTCTAGAATACAATCCTTCATGCTTTCAAACGTATGGCCTATTGTAATACTTTCAATGGATTTTAAATAATCACTTGTATAGTGGCCTATCCTGGAAAAGCCATTTCAAACATATTTTTAACCAAACAACAGTTAATTACTAAATAATTAATTGTGGTGGTCACTTGGTTGGAACTTAAGAAAGCGAGTCCATAAGGTTATCACGGGACTGCCATTTAACATTAACTTGTGATAATAAATGAGTTTAACTAGACATTTATCTTTTCTGTTCAGGATCCCATCCCCTAAGAAATGGTCCTTAGGGAAACTCACTTGTCCAAGCAAAATTCTACTGAATATGTTTAGCCGGAAACACTTCTGGTATTTACATCTAGGCATTTACTACTCCTATACAATCCTATCTCACCCGATTTATTAATTTTAGCAAGAAGACCTTGAGTCCCTACTATTTACAAAGTATTGCCTGCAGCTTTTCTATTTATTTATACCAAATATTTCTATTTATCTATTTACTTATATGCACTGTATTTATTTAGACCTAATAAATATTTGCATGTTTAGTTTTCCTTGCTAGCAGTTTAGTTCTAAATGAGAAATATTTCAATGAGTCTTCCTCCTAACTTTAATCTAAAAATATCTTTATGACTACTTACAATATGCAGCAATTATTAATTTCAAGAATCTTAAAAATTAAATAATGTAAACAAGCAACATTTTTGAAAACTGGATATTTCACTTATATTATTCTAATCTTATAATGCATTTTATTGCCACTACTGCACTTAATGCTAATATGAAATATTATGAAATATGTCAAATGATCTGTGAGAAGTTGACTATTAATACTGGTGAGTTAAACATTCATACCACTATTCCACACGTGTTTGTTCTTCTTTTATGTTCTGAATATTGTGATCTTTATGTAAATTTTAAAAACTAAGAATTTAAAAATGTTTGAAGAAAAAGTACATCAAATTATCATGAATATTTTTATAAAATCATTTTATTGTCAATCACTTATTGGAATCCTACTTTATCATGCTCAAAAGGCTTAATCAATAAAAGGATCAAGGTTAGATCAAAGTTAATTTTAAGTAATTAGTGTTTAAATAATTCATGTTGCACTCAGCATCAAAACTAAATATTTATTTTGCTAAAGGAAATAATAATATCCCAAGAATTATATTTTAACTGTATATGCAATAATCTGGTTTAATCTTAGGTTTGCTTAATATCTGATCTTAATGAAATCATTCTATACATAAAATTATGAAATATATATATTCTGCTTTTCTAAAGTCAAGACTGTACTTTAAAGAGCAAGGTTAATCTTCATGGTTACCCACATTTTACTAAAGTTTCCAGGAAAGGGACTAAAATTGTCAGTTAGAAATTAGCAAATGATAGTTTCATTCTGACTTTTGAACTTTATCATTACTCAGATCTTTCTTCTATATTCTGCTCCAAGGACTAAATACAGTATGAAAAATGAATATTAAATAGGATTATCACAGATAATTCTAGATTGCTTGGTTTAAATGATCTATTTTAAACTTCTGATATTTTCAGAAAAATATACATGATATCATTTCCTTTTTTAAAAATAATATTTATGTACACTTTGCAAAAACATAATAACACTAAAGCAAGGTCAATATTTATGGGTTAATACTCCTTATCTCCAAATCCAGTAAATATAATGAAATATGTCAAGAGCTCTTGGCTAGGTAAAATTATTTATGGTACAAAAGATCAATTTTTGTAGTATTTTTATTTTTTAATAAGAATAGTTATATGTGAAAGGAGAAATCATTTATATCTATAGGCATGCCTAATAAATACATGAAGATGTAATTTTTTTGAGATATAATAAACTAAAAAAGAGGAGATAATTTCTTCATACATGTACCCAGAATACCTTTCTTTTTTACTTTTCCCCCCACGGACTAATTTGTCAAGCCTGGAAAAGATACATATATTAACACTGATCACTAAAAGATTCTTCATCACAATTATCAAACATCTTTATGACTTACACTTTAATATCCCATAAATATATTTATAATTATTTCTCCTTAAACATAAAAATCAACAATGGCATATTTCAACTTGGTAAAAATTGGGTACTAATTGCACTCTAGGGATTTCTAATATTAAAGATAAATAACAAAGAGTTTTAATTTAATGCTTAATAGAAAAAAATATTTTAAAAAGACAATATGAAGCCATTGAAGATATCACAGAAAAGTCTGATGTGAAAAAATTAGTATACACTTATAATTCTATAAAGAAATAGAAAATAAGTATAGCCAATGCAAAATAGCTTATTTAAAACACTGGTAAATGAAGTGGTGGTCATCAAATTTCAATCTATATTGAATTGGTATTATAAGGATAGCAGTTATCCTCAGATTATTCTATGCCACCCAATCAAAATCCCAGTGATATTTTTTCCTGAAGTTTGGAAAAGACACCAAAGTTCACCTGGAAGAAGAGACCAACGATAGCCAAGACAGTTTAAGGCCATATCTTAAGAAACACATTTTTAAAAATTCAATTAATACTGAGACTATTCATGAGAAATCAATAATATTAGCAAAAGAGAATAAAGAACCTAAATAAGACTCTAAGAATTTGGTATGTAATATAGGCACTATTACCTATTTGTTGAGAATGAAAGGATGAATATTTTTGAGACATCAAAAGACACTCCCTTAGAGTCCATGGTAACACTAAATAAATTTTACATAAATGTAACAGTTAAATGTAAAATCAATACTAAACAATAACAGCATTAGGAGAACTACTTAGCAATCATTACAGACAGTGGGAAATGTCCTTTCTAAATATGAAAACAACGAATAACTACACAAAGAGGAAAAGTCAAACGCATTTCATTGCATGAATTGAATTCTGACATGGTAAAATTATAAAAAATATTAAAATATGTATTAAGAAAAACTGCATATAAGTGGTTAATAAAAAGCCTATTATTCATGAAAAAAACCAAATCCACAGAGAAAAATGAACAAATGGCATAAAGAGACCATTCAAAAGACACAGGTAAATTGTCAGAAATTATAAATAATCCAACTTTACCTAGTAATAATCTGAAAATTAAAGTAATACAGTTCTTCAATAATAAAATTACTAAAACTTAAGGAATCATCATCATTACTATTATCACCAGCACTGGCAAGTATTTGCTGAAAATATCACTTATATATGGCTGGCAGGAATATAAATTCGAATAATACTTAATAAAGCTATTTGCTAAGAATCATCCAATTAGCCTTGTTTTTATGCCAGTAAATATCTATCAGGAAAAACAGTTTAAAAAGACTAAATAAAAGGTTGTTTTCTGCACTATTACTTTTAATAAAAAATGAGATCAACACATCTATTAGGATGGCTATTATTTAAAAAAAACAGAAAATAACAAGTGTTGGCAAGGGTGTGGAAAAATTGGAACCCTTGTGTACTGTTGATGGGAACGTAAAATCGGATATAGTCATTGAGGAAAACAGTATAGTGGTTCCTCAAAAAATTAAAAAAATAGAATTACTAGAAATTACTAGGATTGATCTAGCAATTTCACTTCTGGTTACATACTTTAAAGGAAAGCAGAATCTTGAGGGGAGATTTGCATGCACATGTTCATAGCAGCATTATTCACAATAGCCAAAATGTGGAAGCAACCCAAGTGTCCATTTTTTTTTTAAGATTTTATTTATTTATTCAACAGAGATAGAGACAGCCAGCGAGAGAGGGAACACAAGCAGGGGGAGTGGGAGAGGAAGAAGCAGGCTCATAGCGGAAGAGCCTGATGTGGGGCTCGATCTCAGAACGCCGGGATCACGCCCTGAGCTGAAGGCAGATGCCCAACCACTGTGCCACCCAGGCGCCCCAACCCAAGTGTCCATTAATGGATGAGTAGATTAATAAAAAGTGATGTATACACAAGATGGAATGTTATTCAGCCTTAAAAAAAAAAAAGGCAATTTTGACACAGGCTACAACATGGATGAATCTTGAAGACATTATGCTAAATAGAATAAGGCAGTCATGAAAAGACAGTGACTGTAGGATTCCACCTATAGTAGGTATCCAAAGTAATCAAAAGGAGAAAGAAAGTAGAATGGTGGTTGCCAGGGCCTGGGGAAAGGAGGGTTATTAAATGGGTAAAGAGTTCCATTTTCCAAGACAAAAAAACGTTCTGGAGATGGAGGAGAGTATTCACTGCATAAACATGTGAACGTAACGCCACAGAAATGTGCACTTAAAAATAGTGAAAATGGTAAATTGTATGTTGCCTATTTTACCATAGTTTTAAAAAATAAAAAAAGGAATCAAACTGAATGTCCCATAAATTAATTAAAAATACTTATGAGCATTTAGACAGTTACCTATTTTCCTAATTTTCCCCCAGAATGCCCTCACTACCGTGATTATAAAGGTACTATTGGTAAGTAAAATAAATGATACTGGGTATTCTTTTAAAAGGTAAGTTGTTCATGGAGTAGGCTTCCTGGGAAGACCTCTTCTGAAAGTGAAGCAGATGTTTCCTAAGACACGGCTGGCCCGAGGGAGTTGTCATTTCAATGAGGCAAACTGAAAATGAATCTCTGGATAGCTTCTACTGGGGAAAAAATATGCCTCTTTCCAGACCACTAAAGACCTGAAACATGAAAGTTAGGGCATATGTTTCATTTTCCCCTCCAGGACAGCTAACAAATTTGTAGAAGAAGCTGTTCTAACCTCACATATGAAATTTTGCCCCAGAGACTGAATCTGCATATGAAAAATAGTCCCAATAATGGAACACATCAAGCTGCCGTAAACTACAATGCCTGGGAGGAAAATGTTGAAGGCTTTATAATTTTTCAGAATTCCCTAGAGTAAAAAAAGAAAATTAAAAAAAAAAGCCCTTTCTTTATTATCTGGTCACTCTTCACAACCTCATTTGCTAAGTAAGAAAGAGGGTGGTCTATTATAATCAGATCTCATTTTCTATTTTATGACTTTATACAGAACCTATTTTAAATTCATATTATGGTGGATGTAGCACTACATCATGTTTGTCTCTTCTGGATTCTTCCATATTAATGTTTGCAATGTTTTGTAAAACTTGAGATTTTACCATTCCATTCTTCATACCCAACTTATATATTTTTTTTTAGAAAATCAGCTTTTGAAAACGTAATCATTTTATCTCTTGAATGACCTGGTGAAGCATTATAGAGGTGTTCTAAAAGAGCCAGACACAACTGGAAAATTAATAAAATTGTTTTCATAGAGAAGTCCGACCATGAAGAGTTTGAAATTATTCCATGGCTATTTAAAAGTGCGAAGTGTCAGTCATCAGTGGTTCTCTCACATCAGGTCCAGCTTGAATTTAAGGCATTTCAGCCATCATGGCAACTACTATTAGCTTTTGAAACACTGCTATAGGTTTTGCAGATTTAACGTCAAAAACTTTAACCACCTTAACATTTGTTCATTTAGGCATTCATTCTGTGTGCATACTCTTAGCTGTTTAAAAGCACTAAAAAATTTTATCATTTTTGAGAACAGAATGGAAAGCGATTCTTATTTTGCATGACAGCAGATCACCAGAGATAATAATGTGCAAGGGAAACATGCAAAAAGTAATATAAATAGTTCAGCTCAATTTCTGAAAATCCCATTTCCTTTACAGGAATCAAATTTATAGTTGTCTCTACCAATAGAAGGGGACATTCAGTGCCATTTGATAACATTTTCGAGAGGTTCACTACACTTTTTTTTTTTTTTTACAAGGAGACTAAAACTCAAAAAAGATAATGCTCACATTTCCAACACCACAGAGATAATTTAGAACCAAAAGACCCAACAAACTGACAGGAAAGACCACCATTCTGCCATAATGGTGTAACAAAAGTTATGTTTCGGATATAAATTAAATTCTCTCTCTCACAGGCGTGCACACACACACACACACACACACACAGAGTTTAACTTGTAGCCTTGAGCTAAATGTGGCCAGCATCTATATGGCACAGTGTATTTTATTATTATTTCAATCCTCTACCAACATAGGCAAATTGTCTCCCTTACTAGTAGCTCAGAGTAGGGAATAGAGATGAAGAGATGATTCCTCAATCTTACCTATTTGTGGGTCTACTAGATTTCCAATGTTCATCTACAGTCAGCAGTCCAATTATAGAATTCCTTACCACTTAAAGCCCATGGATGTAAGGAAGGCATTGGTGAAGTCACCTGAGCTCATATATCATAAGTATATATAACATACATTATCTATGTATAAATATAATTTATATATATTTAATATAATCCTGAATATGTCACACTATGAAAGTCCTTAAAATTGTATCTGCTCTGACAAGAAAATCATTCTCTATATAGTAGATACGTTAATAGACTTAGGGTGTCCATTTCTTGATTTGGAAAAGATAATCCACTAGGTAGATTTCTGTTCCTCAAAGATACAAACTTCTCCCTCACACATTTTAACAATTAATTTGAGCATAAAGCCATTCATTATTCCTTACCAGATTAGGTTTTAGTTATGACTAACCAGGCTGTAACACTTATTTAATGGGTAATGATAGTTTCACATCTGTTTTTAAAGAATCATATTTGGTTAATAGTGTCAACAAAAACTAAGCTCAGTATAGGGAATCTCTATTTCTGAAATTAAACCAAATGGAAATTGAGAAAGGAAGATGGAAGTAGAGCGAAAGAAGTTTCTTAGAATACTCACCATCTTAAAAATAAAGTTATCTTTAAAAACTATAAAATACTTTTAGAATCATTACGATGACATTTATATTCAGATATCAAACTTTAAGCCTTATGTGTACAGGGACAATTAGAAGAAAATAACTGCACACAGTATTTTCTTTCTTAGAAACTATTCTCATCTGAACAGAAATTGTCACATTGAAATCATATACTAAGAAACATGCCAATGATTCTATATACTGTGTATACGAAGTATATAATATCCTTATTAAATTTTAAACACCATGCAGACTCTGCATTAATAATTTATAAAGCACTGTCACATACATTATCTCATTTTGTTCTTACATCAATCCTATGAACAGAATATTAATATTCACACATAACAAGTATAAGCCTAATTAGTATAATTAACTTTTTGACCTTTATGTAGAGATTTCCTAGGTTAAGTGTCTAAAGGGTGTTAAAATTAAGAATAAGTGAAATTAAAAGATTTGCCGAAGATCAATCTTGCTATTTAGTACCAAAGACAGGTTTGACCCCTGATGTGATGTCCTTTCCACTATACCACGTTACTACAACTGCAAAAGATCATTTACTCCCTCAGTTCTATAATTATTACCAAGAAGTATTGTATCTATCTTTCAGAAACATGCATGTCTGCTTAATGTTAATGTCTAATACCTCAACTTCATCCACCTTAAGTATTCTTCTCCTATCAGCACTTAATTCCCAAATGAGATCTCTAATTAGGTACCCTCTTCCAAACAACACATTCAAGTTTCCAACTCCTTTCTGGATATTTTTATCAGAATTTCTTGGTCAGACATATAAAAATCATGAGGATCAAAACCAGATTCATTATCTAAAAGTAGTCTTTACCTGTGTGTTTGATATCTTACTTAACATCATGTTCTTCTTTCTAGAAATGAAGGCAAAAATTCTTAGAATCATCTGCTGTTGATGCCTCTAATTTACAGCCAAAATTTATTTATTCAATCTCACATCTCCTCATTCTTTTCCCACCACTCAATGTTTATTTCTGATTCCATAGGCCTGGTCCTCATCCTCCTTTAAACGAACCATTTTATGAACTTGTTTATTGATTTCCCTACTTCAAGTCTCTTTCAAGTCATCAATCAATGGGTTGCAGAATTAATATAAAATAACTAATTTATGACATTTCCTTCTCTGACATACAGAAAGAAGTAAAAACTTTGGCTAACTGTAATAAAATATTTTATTGAAAAATAGGAAGTGTGGGCAGCAGAATCACAGATGTCCTAATGATCTGTACCCTCAGATCATTAGGTGTCTTACAGACTTTCCTCCCGCATTGAATAAGGATGACCTATGCAACTAATCAAGTATTGTGTAAATGACAGTATATGACTTTTGTGGCTAGGTCATAAAAAACAGTCTGGTTTCTGCCTTGCTCTTTCTTATATCCCTAGTTCTGCTGAAAGCCAGCTGCCATTTTTGATAATATTCAAGCAGCCCTATGCAGAAACCCATGCGGTGAGAAACAGAGGTCTCCAGCCAACAGCCAGCTCTAATGCACTGGGTATGTGAACGATTCACCTTGGAAGTGGATTCTCTAGCTCCAGTCAAGCCTTCAGAAGAATGCAGTTCTACCAAAAATCTTGACTTCATCTCATGAGAGATCCTGTGTCAGAATTATCCAGGTAATTTACTCCTGGGATTCCTGACCTACAGAAACTGTCTCAAATAATAAATGTTTATTGTTTTAATCCACTAAATTTTAGAGTATTTTTTATACAGCAATGGATGATAATGGGAGCTTTAATTTTATGGGGAACATTATTTAGCACTAAAAAAGCCTGGACAGAGAATCAAAACATGGATATCAGGTATGAAATAGGAGAAGCATATGTTATATAAAACACCCTACACGGTCAGGAAATAAAGAAAGGGAAGGTCATTCTGCAACCTGTAAAACCCATGTAAAAATCCAATTTAACAATCTTCCCCAGAATCCTTTTATTCCATATGTGGAGTTCACGTGTTTGCGACAAATGAAATAGATATTATCAAAACCTAGGTTGATCCTAAATTAGAAATATCTTTCTTGCTTGTATATTTATTCAATATCTATTTGAGATACTAACACACAAAAGCCATAATTAACCTTATTCTCTCTCATATTCTTCTATAGCAGAGACAAGCAAACCAAATTACTCAATTATGCACGCTCCCTTGCCATCACAGGTGTATATGGCTCTGGACAAATAAACACAGCTAGAAAACCATGACAAAGAGATACCCCCATTAAAAAGAAAGGCAAAGGCTTGCCAGAAGAAATAACTGCTTTCTTTGCTTCCCCTAATCTTTCTGCCTAGAATATATAAGTCTAGAGGTGTAGCAGTCAGCTGTCTTGCAATCCTAAGCCATGACCTTACAGAAAAAGCTAAGAAGGTGACACCAAAAAGCAGAAAGCACCTGAGACCTTGATAAATTTTTCAGGTACAGAACTCTCTAGATCCCTCATTCCAAATTTCTTGGTAATGAAATAACAAACCATCATTTAAATAAAAACTAGTGTAGTTCAGTTTCTGTTACTTGCAAGCCAATATATTAATGTATATCTTTCCTTGATCTCCCCTCTCCCATACCAACTGACAAAAACTAAAACATTGCAAATTATATATGCTCGCTCCCCCTATTTTGTTACTAACCACTCCTGCAAAGCAGTGGTCACAAACTGGTGGCACCTCAGAGCATCTCTGTGCCAAGTACTGCACTTGTCTCTAAATAGTTTATACAGATTTAAAGTTAATTGCCTACACTTAAGCATCAGAAAATGGTAGCTTTTTTTGGATTTCTAGGCTCATCATAACACAAAAAGATTTATTTCTGAGGAATTCAGTATTTCCTGTGCACACCTCCACCTGCTCCTTCATTGTGTTTCCGGAGAGCATCTGGGTATTATCTGCTTCTGGAGACATGTTTTCCCCTCAGCACCTACACAAGCTGCATAGGCTCATACACACCATTCAGGGCCCAGAAAAATCTTCTAAAATTGTTAATAATTAGTTAAGTTCAGACAATGAGGCATGCTTTTTTCCTAGACACTGACAGAGAGGGCATTTAGTGTGGAGACTTTCTGGACTGCACTATGGAGCTGTGGATCAACTCACAGGCTGTGGAGTCAGACTGCCTTTATTCAGATCATGACTCTATCACTCAGGCGGGTTTTTAAATCTTTCTGTGACTTGATTTCATCATCTGTAAAATGGGGATAATAATATAACCAACCGCTGGTGTTCTGAAAACTAAATGCATTAATACTAAGCACTGATAAGGACAAACTAAGTACCAGAAAAATGGTAAGTAGTCAGTGAATGTTAGCCATTATTACTATAGTCTCGTAAGGAAAGTCAGATAGCAAGATGTTACATAAATACAATGATTTTTAAAGAGCAGTAAGTGCTCTAAGGCATATTAAACTGAGTTATGTAATAGATAGTAATTCAGGGTGAGGAGATAGATTGGATGGCCAGGGAAAGCCTCTCTGAATGGGTGACATGGAGCACTGACATGAATTACCAAGCGTTCCCAGCTCCCCACAGACCCACATGTACATTTTTCTAAGCAAAGGGAATAGCAAAGTGCAAAGGCCCAGAGTGATGTGTTTGAACAACATAAAGGCCAGTGTGCCTGGAACTTTGTTGAGCAAAGGAGAAAGAGACAAGACATTAGATCAGAAAGACAGATGATTCACCAATTATGTAAGGCACTGCAGGCCACTGTAAGGGCTTATGCTTTTATTCTAAGGGAAAAAGGAGGCCCTTGGAAGATTTTAAGCCAGGCAGTGTATGATCACTCTGCTGTACGGAGGGCAGTTAGGGGGCCACTGCAGTCCACCAGGCACGAGATTATACCCCCTCGTTTCCTTTTGGAAATAGATAAATCTTTGTCTTTGAAGAATCAACTCAAAAAATACCTCTGTTTTAGAGACTCCCCTGATCCTCCCTTAAACCGCCATTCATCTGTGCTTCCCTTACGGCACATGGTGTGCAGCTATTCATTTGTGTGCACGTCTTCCTAAGTATCCTCTAAGCTCTTTCTGGGCAGGATTTAGGTGATACGGACTTCTGGGTGTCCAATTTTGCATCAAAAATATTTGAGAAAGTAATTTTGTATATCTAATTTTGCATATCTAGAATCAAATACTAAAATGTTATAAAATATGAATAAAATCTTTGTACTGCATTGATATCTTCCTTCAATCATTATTTGAAAATTAAATCTTACGGAGATATAATGAGAGGAGGCAAGGAGACACAAAACGTGTATTAAGATAGAAATTATAAGTGAAGAGAGTTTTTGAAGTCTAAAAGGAGCAAATTAAATATTTATTGACTTCTCAATCAGAGTCAAAATAAAAGCATACGTGGTCGAGCTAAAACTGCTGAGTGTTCTGCAATAAGGGCAACCAAATCGGGGCTGAAAATCAAATTGAGCAGCTCAGATACTGTTATACTGTACAGAAAATAAAAATAAATAAAACAGAAAAGGGATGCCGGTGCCTTATAAAGTAACTAATATTGTTGGGAAAATAAAATAATAACACGCTATTTAACGGAACTGAATTCTAACTGATATCTTCTGACTGGCAACATTTACAAAGAAGGAACAGTAAAAGCAATTGTAGACATTTGGGAAATCTTGTTCAGAAAAGAACAGCTAGTTCCTTCCTTTGCAGTAGAATGGTTTCATACTCAAGTCCTTCAAATTTTTATATGCTGGCTCATTAACTGCTTCAGCACAGCAGGTAGCATAAAAGTTTATAAAATAAGACCTTCCTAATGAGAGAACAAAGGAACATTTCTGTATGAGAAAATTTTAAATTACATTAAAAACATGGGATTCTTTTTACTTAAAATTTTCCTAAAACTGTAAAGATTTTGGCTGATGAATACTAGGCTGACAAATACTGATAAAAATATGATATATTTAATAGTCTAGAAAAGCTTTTACTGAATAACCTGTATATTTTTGAGATTCAAATGTATATATGTAGATATATATAAAAATGATACTATATTATACATTTATAAAAATAGAACACATATAATAACCAATAAACAATGGTCACTCTGACAGGGCAGTGAAACAGTAGGTGATTTTTGAAATTTCTGTAATTTCTATAGAAAAAATTTTAAAGCTTTTTTTTTATTTGGTTGACTACTCACAAACCTTTTCCTGCTTTTATCAGTTTTTAAAGAACACAACCAATTATAGAAATCCCTCTGTATTCTACTATAATCTGAAATCATATTTATGACATTATGAAGAATGAAAAATATAGTGAGAAAGGTTGGAAATCAAGACTTGCATAATTTTCTTACTATTATAAATGTTTAAGCTCAAAAAAAAACTACACTTGAACCTTTTACTTCTCAGGACAATGTTAATAATACGTACTTAATTAGCCTGCTAGGACACAGATTAGCCAAAACATAAATACGGTTTTCGATTACAGCCTAAAATCTTGAAGTTTGCCTGTCTCAGCAGTTTGCTCTGATTATCACTGACAGCACTCCATCCAATTTACTTGGAAACTAGTATTTGTTATCTATTACAGCTAGCTATGGAAATTTTGTTCAACTGCTTCTCTCTCATACCAATAAACAGGCTATTGTCCCCTATCCCACCATTTCCTTTTCCTAGGAAATTCTGGAGTATAAGCAGCAAGATCAGATACGTTTACCCTGTTAAGAATTGAGGAAACGCTGTAGTTTCCCAAGGATGACTTGATTGGGACAGTCGAAGGTTTTTAGTCAAGTGTATGACAAGGTGAGGCTTTATCTGTTGAGAGGAACAAAAGTTTCACAGAGAAAATTCCTTAGTAAATTATAGCAGTCTAGGTATTTCCTGTTGTTTTCCTTTTAAGAATATATTTAGACAAAAAGGGAGAATGACCTATTTGGTCTCATACTTTAAATCTCAAATTTTGGTGTTAAGAGCTATTTTTTTCTTTCATATAAGCAAATGAAAAATAGTTGCTACCTCTAAGGTCACAGGGGACTGCATGAAATGAATGGAGTATATTAGTAATGATGCATTACACCATTTCTTTTCTCTGGGTGCCTCATCATGTTCTCATTTGCTGCCTTCCCTTCATTGCCTAACCCTTGTTTGGGGGCCGTTTCCCCAGAGGCTTTTTCTTAATTTTATTGCTCACTGGTGGTCTATCCATTTTATAACCTCACCAGAGTGTCCCACAGACACTTCAGCTCCATATATCTAACCATTAATGTGAACCATTAACTCCTGGTCAGAAAGCCACTCCTCTCTGTGCATTTCCTATTATAAACACAGTCACCCAGACTAGAACCCTTCGGATTGTCTTTCTTCCCCCGGCCACTTCATTCTTTCCATTCATCTGTCATTGCTTTTACTCTCCACACATCATTCTGTTAACACTCCATCATTATCACTTGACTGCAGTTTCTTGTCCCTCTTGTTTGGATTATACTGAGTCATAGCTGATCATTCTGCTGGTAATGGAAGTTTTTTGACTTCACAACAGAGCCGTGTCACAGTCAGCAAAGGGATCTGCTTGCCCTAAACCATTAATCTGAGTGTCATTTCCCTGCTGGAAAGTCCTTGATGGTTGCCCATCACAAAATACTCTTCATGGTATATGAGTCCTTAAAAAATCTCACTCCTAACTCCAAGCTCTATCTTCCTGAGTTTATTATTAATTCTGCTCTCCCTTAGTTTATCTGTAGCAAGCCTTATAGTGGAAACAATCTAATCAGAGCCTCCTAACACGATGCAACCTATTCAAATACAAATTCCAGGAAGAGCACATCTGACTAAACTAGCCAAGGTTATTTGCTCAGCATGGAGTAAATTCTAAATCTACCCGTAACCAATGAGAAAGCTGTAATTCCAAAAAAGATACTATAACTTCTTAAAGAGGGGAAATGGATAGGTAGTCAAAAATAAACATAACAAAATTTTTTTTTGAAATTTCCACAATACCATAGGGCAGGAAACATTTTCTGTAGAGGGCCAAACAGTAAACACTTTATGACTGTCAGTCTCTATAGTCTTTGTTGTGACTATTCACCTCTCCATTATAGTATAGAAGCAGCCACAGACAAAAGTAAAGGAATGGATATGACTGTGTGCCAGTAAATTTTATTTACAGAAACAGACTGTGGGCAAGATCTGGCCTGTGGGTTGTAGTGTTTTAATCTCTGCAATTTATCATAGCATCCTGACTCCAAAGTAAGACAGCTATGGATCAATTAAGATTTTGTTGTTTAGTAAGTTATCATTAGAAACTAGAAAAAAAAGTAACATAAAACTGTGTGGTGTCTCCAAATGAATAAGAGAATTACAGTCTTTAGGCAACAGGAAGGGACAACCACAGGAGAAATGAAGCTAAGAGGATAAGATGAGAAGCCAACAGGAAGAAGAAATGAAGAAACTGAGGAGGAAGAAATATTTCAGGTCATCGAAATTAATGGCAGACTATCTACTTCTTAAGCAAAACAAACAAGAAAACAAAACATGATTAACAGCGCCAAAACCATAAGCCATTTGAGAAAAACCGCAAATAATTCCTCTAGTATGTAAGAGAAAAAACATAGAGCATTGACAAAGAGAGCTATCACACACAGGGAATGAAAAGTGAACTTGGGAAAAAAAAAATTCTGGGGCACCTGGGTGGCTCAGTCAGTTAAGTGTCTGCCTTTGGCTCAGGTCATGATTCCAGAGCCCACCCCATCATCTGGCTCCCTGCTCAGCAGGGGGCCTGCTTCTCCCTCTCCCTCTGACCCTCCCCACCTCTTGTACACTCATGCTCTCCCTCTTCTCATGCTCTCTCTCAAATAAATAAATAAAATCTTTTAAAAAATGATTTTAGAAAAAGAAAAAAAAATTCTGCCTCTGAGAAACAAATCAGAAAGTTTCACAGAAATAAAATTTAAATTTAAAAAAATAAGCAAAAACGGAAGAATATGAAAATCATGATAAGACAAATGGACAAATTTTTCTTTCTAGAAACCTAAACTGATGAAATAGTCTAATAAAATAAAATCAAAGATATAAAGTTTTAATACTAAAAATAAATGTCAAAAACTATAAAATTCAAAAGGGAGTATTATGTAGTCATTAAATAAGATAATGAGTCTTTTCAAAAGTCATGTGGAAAAGCTACACTGCATGTTTTGAGTAAAAAAAATCAGACATAAAATTCATAAAGAGGAAATTCCAACTGTTTTTCTTCATTTATTCATTTTGAGTAAAACAGAATCAAGGGATGCCTGGTTGGCTCAGTCAGTTAGGCATCTGACTCTTGATCTCAGCTGAGGTCTTGATTTCAGAGTCTTGATCTCAGGGTCATGAGTTCAAGCCCCAAGTTGGGCTCCATGACCAGCACAGAGCCCACTTAAAAAATAAAACAAAAACATAGAGTGAGAAGACTCACACTTACTGTTAACCATGTTGCCTTGGACTTCTAATACAGATTTGTAGTTGTTTCCCTATGTATTCCTTTCTTTTTCAAATTTTTGAAGGACAAGATCAGAAATAAATGAAAACTAAGCATGCAAATAAATTTTCAATCTGGTGATAAGATTATCGAATGAACAATGATTTCAAATTTTGGGAAGTTCCTGAAAAGTAAACACAATCCATTTTAGATTCCATTTTCAAAAACCAGTATGAAATAACTACTAACATACTTCACTTCCATAAAATCAGTAAAACACAGAGAGTAAAAGATAAAAAAGTCTGTGAGATCAAGATACGTGGGTATAACTCCTGTCATTTTCTTCTTTAATATAAGGGATATACTACACAGATGAATAAAAAACAATTTTACTCAGAACCTGAAAAATTACAGTCATTACTTCAGAGCTTATCCAGTCACTTGTCATTGTTGCCCTGAATAATTTGAGAATTTCTTATGAAGTCAAACTGAATACCATCCTCTTGGCCTAGAACCATATCCATATTAAACCTGTACTCAGGAATTAGTGATCATTAGTGAGTCTTTCAGACCAGATACAAAGGAAAGTGAAAAATCTCTTCCCTTGTACAAATTCACTTCCTTCTCTCCTGCCTGCTTCTTTTGTATCAGGCGATACTATATAAGGATTTAATTCAGGTCAATCTCTTACTAATCCACAGCAAGAATTGAAAAGCAGCATTGCTGAGGGGTATGTACCAGTATTTAACCTTATTAATTTTCCAGTAAGCTTTAATATCATTGCTTAAGACCTAAGAATCAACAATGAGGGGCTCATCTTCATAAAATCACTTGAAACATGAGTCTCTGCCAGTGAGATATTTTTCAATACCAATCCACCCACTCTACTATCATATAAATAAATGCACACATGACATCTTAGGTTTCTTCAAAATAGATGTAAATTCTTTATGTCAGAGCACTGTGCACTAGAAGTTTACTTTTTTAAAAAAGTGCTGTATTTAGGGACAATAAAACACAAATGGAATAGAAACAGGATTTCATTTTTCTAAGTATCAAGAACAATGAAATAAATTATGAATTTCACGAATACTATCATTGTCTTTGGATTTAAATGTCCTCTAGAACAGTTTCAGATATGTATACCACAAGTTAGACATTGTTATATCTAGAAGCTAGAGGATTTAGCAGTATGCTGGGTTTTTTGTTGTTCTTGTTTGTTTTTTAAAAGATTTTATTTATTTGCCAGAAAGAAAGAGAGCACAAGCAGGGGGAGCAGCAGGCAAAGAGAGAAACAAGTTCCCCACTGAGCAAGGAGACCAATGTGGGACTCGATCCCAGGACCCAGGGATCATGACCTAAGCAGAAGGCAGACGCTTAACCAACTGAGCCACTCAGATGTCCCACAGGGCTGTTTTTTAAATAGATTATACTTCAACAAAACGTTGCAAGGGTGTTTGGTTCTTTGTTTTTACTGCTGCAATGCCCAACCTTGGGTTTGCAAAACATCAGAAAGATATTTATTTTGAGAAATCAAAATATTTTTAAGAAAATTACACTTTAAATTTTAAAAATATATTTGAAGGTATACATATACACACAGGCACAACCACACACATGCACAACCACACGCGTGCACATCCACACAATGCTTGTCTCTAGGAAGGAAAGAAAAAAATAATATTAAAAGTTCAAGAGCCACAGTAATATTCTAAAAACCCTAAACTCAATCCCCATTACCATTAACGAGTCATTTATAATTTGCCAGAAAATGATGCTACTCCATACATAAGAAATCACTATTAAATTCATGTTTTACAAATCACAGATGGCCTTTGTTACATTTCTGGGAATGTCTTGATTAAAAAATAAATAAATAAATCTAAAACAACGTGTAGGCTCTGGCCATTATAACACATTTTATTAGTCCATAGATTTATTTTTGAAACTTTGATTGAAATATGGTTATATTTATAATTTAAAAATATATCCTATTATTACAGAAGAATGGTTATATAATTTACAAATAAATACACATTTGTTAGAGTGTTCTCTACTTTCCTTCCTTGTTTCCTTCCCAGAGTATGCAATGAACTGGTGGAATGAGAAGCTCTAGGAAATACGAAAGTCATTTGAGAAGAAGAGACAGAAGCAAAAAATGAGCTCAAGGAAGACCGAAGAGTCAGCAAACAGCTAATCAAAACTTCATCAAATTCAAAATTCTCTATGTCAACCCATTAGCTTTTTTCAAATATAATTTTGATCATAACTGCAACACTCTTAATTATGTTTCAACTGTTTTCCAAGAACTGTACTAAAATATTTTTTTGGTATTTTTTTTAATTAAATCATAATGTTTTTTAAAACAGTTATGATACCTAAAAAGGCTTAATGACATAAACCTTTAGCGAGCACTAATCAGCCTTTATGATCTTCAAAATAATTTTGTACAGGCATCTACAAAAATCTACTGGTATTGTGATTACAAGTGCATCACAACTTGTCTATTAATTTGGAAATTACTTTCATTTTCATGATATTGTTTTCCATCCAAAATATGGCATATTTTCCTACTTATTCAAGTTGTGTTTAATGGTTTTCAATGGAATGTAATCATATAGTCATATTTTTTAATTAGGTCCTGCTTTCTCCTTGTTAAGTTTATCCATCCATATTTGATGTGTTTGTTGCTACTGTTAGTTATTTTGATAAGTAATGAAAAAGGCATTTTTCCCTTTTCTAGGTTTGCCTTCTTTAAAAAATAACTATTAATATGTGTATATCTTGCATCTAGCCACTTAGTAAACTTTCCCATTAATGTTAATATTTTGCTAAACTATGTTAGGTTATGTAGGTTTATAGTCATAGCACTTGTAATATGGTTTAAAATGTATCCTGAAACAACACCACTGAGTTTCCACATGAGATGTTATTTCAATGTAAATAACAAGTTGAATGAGTGGCAGAGAATTTTTTTTTTTTTAACTTCAAAGTCTGAAAAAATCTCTAAAAGGAGCCAACTAATAGGTAACATTATTTGAGGCAAACTATTTCAGGCAAACTCTACTTAAACTTCAAAGACAATCTGGAAACCTCCGTTGGAAACTTTGTGCCAGTCACAGCAACTCTTTGACTAGTTAAATACTTATACCTCATATATGTTTTTATTTTTATTTTCTTACTTTTTTCTCCAGGAGAACAAAATCTTGCTCTGAAATTTAACTGGCTCATCTCTCATAATGCATACTGACATTAGTTATGGTAACACAATTAAATCACATGTTATTTGTGGCAATCTAATTTCCACATCATTCATTGTTCTTTCTCAACTTTACTAATAGCAGATGCTTGTGGAATTTCACTTCAATTAAAATACTAAATTACTTTATAAATAAAAAAGTACATCATCTCAACACTTAATCAAGCATGTATTACTCCTCTGAATAACGCTGAAAAATAACTTTAATATGATTTAAAATTTAACTCAATTACAAGAGTGTAATCCACTTGTATTTAATTTATAATGTTGCTTAAGAGACTAATAATATTTTTAATAACTTATCAGAGAAAACTTAATTCAGCCATCTAGACCTCTATCTTAAACTAAATATCTGAAATACAGTGTCAGCAACGTGCAGGCAGAAGGGGGTTGAGGCAACAGCAGAAGTATCAGATCTAACACACAATTATGATTAAAAATTTGTACAATATTCATTTAACCATCTTTTGTCTTATTACAGAAGAGGTTGTAAGTATTAGCACCATCATCTTACCACTAAAATAGAAATATCTGCTATTTTTTCTTTCTTTTTGTGGAAATAAAACACATACAAAAACATACAAACCATGTGTTCTTCAATATTCATTAAATTGAGTACACCTGTATCGCCTTTAGGTGATTTGAGTAAATTTTCATTTTTTTGAAATACAAGGATGGGATTGACAAATATGAACATATATTTATGTTATCAAC
Source organism: Ursus maritimus (assembly GCF_017311325.1). Lineage (NCBI taxonomy): Eukaryota > Metazoa > Chordata > Mammalia > Carnivora > Ursidae > Ursus > Ursus maritimus. Next base: position 61,186,694 of record NW_024425563.1, on the reverse strand, counting down.
GTGTGAATGGTCCCCTTTAAATCGTTCATTTTAGCAAATCAAGAATAACACTATGCACACACATTAACAATGACATCCATAATTTTGGGAAAATAGTGCTATATGAAAGAAATAATATTAAACATATCAGCAAAGGATGTAAAAAAACACCCTCCCCATTTCTCTATTTAGTATACATCTATATTCTGGTTTAAATTTGAGAGCCTAATTGAACAACTTTTATGATCACAGTCAGAAAAAGGATCACTTTTTTAGCAGTAAGAATGGTTAGAATAGGCATATGGATTTGACCAGGTAAGTTCTTCAGTTTCGCATGGAGAAAATTCTATAGCACAGATGCCCTCTGTATTTGAAATGACTTAGTATGATATATGACTAAGTTGTTTTTATTTACATTGCTTTAAACTACATCATGCTCATACAACAATTCAGTAATGTGGCAGGATACAAAATCAATGCTCAGAAATCAGAAATCACATGCTCTAAATTATATTATAGTGCATCAGGAAAATATTAGTGCTCAGTTAATAAAGCTGTTGCATTTTGGATAACAAGAGAAACTAATAACATATTTAATTAGAAAATAAAATTTTTTTGTTCTACAAGACTTCACCAATCTTCTTAAGTATGCCTACAGTATAAATGCACTCATACCTTAGGTCATATTCCCTGTTGTCATCCTAAAACATTCAACTGTATTATTTATTAGAAGTAGAAGAAACAAGTCTAATTATGAGTTTTCTCTCTCATAAGTTCCTATGCATACTAAAAACAATTATTTTTCATTTAATAATCATTTACGATACACAAAATGGATCCAAACTGGTATGATATAGGAATAGTGCTTGTTCCTTGAGGGAACACTACAGAATTACCATTCACCTGTGACAACTGTTTGAAGCTGAAGAATACGCAGAATTAGCAGAATTCAAGATTTTGATACTACGGTGCATGTATACAGAAATAACATAGAACGAAGCTGTCATGTGCTTATTTTGAAATATGAAAACCTTTTGAAGATGGCTAACTACCCATAAAGGTGTAAGATACTAGTTCCACTAAGTGTCTAGATCACACATGGGAGATCTGGAAACCCAGAGGGAGTGGAGCGAGGAGTGCATGTGACTGACATAGGAGTAAAGGCGGCAAAGGTGCCAAAAGGAGCCCACTGTCCTGCAGAAGTTCAGAAAGTTTTGTTTCTGATATACAATGGAATATTACTCAGCCATAAAAAAGAATGAAATCTTGCTATTTGCAATGACAGGGTGGAGCTAGAGTATTCTGCTAAGCTAAATAAGTCAGAGAAAGACAAGTGCCATATGATTTCACTCATATGTGGAATTTAAGAAACAAAACAGATGAACATGTGGAAAAACAGAGAAGCAAACCATAAAACAGAGTCTTAACTATAGAGAACAAACTGAGGGTTGCTGGAGGGGAGGTGGGCGGGGAGGTGGGTTAAAGGGTGATGGGGATTAAGGAGGGCACTTGCTGTGATGAGCACTGGGTATTATATGTAAGTGATGAATCACTAAATTCTACTACTGAAACTAATATTACAGTGTATGTTAACTACCAGGAATTTAAATAAAGACTTAAAAAAGAAGGAAGAAGTTATGTTGCTGGAAATGACAGTGTGTATACTGAGCCATCGTCTGCCGCCCTTCCTTTTTTACTGAAATCTACTCTTTTTAAGGACCAGAACAAGTCTTTCACGTACATTATTTCACTTAATACTGACAGAAAATCTGTGATGTACAGATGAGTGAACTGAGGCATAATGAGGTCAAGAAAACTGTCTAGTAACAATGCTAGAAAGTGCCAAAGAGGATTTTAAACCAGCTGCATTTGAGTTCAGAACTTTCATCACCCCTCAACGTTTCACGGACTCCAAATTAATGCAGTCTACGTTACTGAGTGAATTATAATTTTAAATAGTCATGTCTATTCATATAAAAGTTTAACACATATAACTTCAAATTTGTAAAAAGATTTTCCTAAAGAACTTGGGGGGGTGTAAATTCTGTTTAGATTTTGGAAAAGTGAATAGCCATAAGAGTTTTCTTTTGTACCAAAAAAAAGAAAAATCAAATGACAACAAAGGCAGTGACAAAAATAACCACAAAAATCTGTAAGTTATAATCATGCTGTTCTAATTTGCTCAAGAGCAAGCATTTCAGAAGTCTGTGATATTATGCAGATAGTATATTATTCTAATTAGGCAAAACTTACAAAATTATAATGACACATATTTAAGAATATACATGCATACTCTTATACTGCATAGCTAATAGGAATATATTTAAATGAGTTCACATAAATGATTCTGGTGTTATTTTTACAAAATGAAGATTTCTCATTTCACAGACAGTATTTCAGTATGATTTTTTAAAGTCATTTAAATATTGCCTTTTCTGTCTACTGTTCATGATGTAGTTATCTCTAACCACAGAGAAACGTCTATGCTTTTGACCAAACTTTTTAGTCTCCAACATAACAGTTCATTTTTCCAAGTATTTAGAGTAGAGGAATCTTCTCAACTGTAGCACTTCCTTGCTCTATCCCTAAGAAGCCCTTCAAAACCTGTTTCCTTCCTCAAATCAGAATTTCTTGGGCTTAGCCTCCTCCAACACTGGTACAGACACAGCACCTGCATTATCATCACTCAGGGATTTCAAATAAATCTATATACTCTGACCTTACCACTATTGTTGAATTAAAATCTTGGAGTAGGGGAAGGGGATGTGCATTTTGAACATTTTCTCATGTGCTTCTAATGCAGACGGAAGTTTGACAAACACCGTCTGTGTGTTGGAGGTCTTGAGACTAGTGAACCTGGTATCTTGACCGTGTGATCACTACACTGTGGGAGAAGTCAAGTAGGGACAGAGTAAAAGGGTTCTCCGGGTCCTGTGCATGTGCTAACAGGACAGCTTATTTGGAGAGAGTAGTGAATAGAATATAAAAGACAAGAATAGAGGGAAAGAGGCTGAGTTAAGACTGGAGTGGGAGTTACTTTTTCCAGTTCTGCTTTTCCCAGTCTATGTATCCTTAGGTAAGTTAGTCAACCTTCCTATGATTATATTTATTAAATATTTCCAGCAGTATTCCTTCCTTCCTTGCTCCCTCCCTCCCTCCCTTCCATTCCTCCATATATTCAACTACTATCTGCCTCCTAAAATGTGCCAAGCTCTGTGCTATGCTATCAAAAAGCAATGAGAAAATCTAGACATGACATCTCTCTCCCTTTAGAAACCTTAGTATTGTGAAGAACACATATATTAATTAAATAATTGGTCAGCTATTAAATAACTATTATAAATCTAGAAAGGGAGAATTAGATGGAGCTAAAAGAATATATAATAAAGATAATCTGCAGAGAGAGTGTAGAAACTTTTTCCTGAGAAATCTAAGGAAAGTTGAAATCAAGAGAATAGGGATGGGGGTACCTTTTAGAAGAGGCAAATCAATCTTGGGTCTACTATAAATGCCAATTCATTTTGGTGACCCTGTTGGACAGGGGCTATCTCTTAAATCATGACAACTCTATACATTAGGGATTTTGATCAATATCTTCTTAGTTGAGAAAAGGGAAGCTTAAAAAGATTAATTACTTAAGCAGAGTCACATGACACATAGCAAGTAAGAGACCTAAAAGTGGAAATTCTAATCAGCTTGGTTTCAAAGTCTATGATTCCTTTCTCCATTTTGGTTTAAATGTATTTCAAAGTGTATAGGATGCTAAAAAGCCTCTCCAGAATTAATGGAAGGGAAATTAGACATCAGGAAGGAACTAGGTCCATAACACTGGGAGTAAGGAGACAAGGAGAAAGGAATGAAGTGGAATATGGCCTCTTAAATATCAATAATGCCAAGATGACAAGTTCGGCTTAGAGATATTATATGCAGAGTAATTGGGGGATAATTATCTTGTCCAGGAGGCAACTAAAGATACTGAATATTAAAATTATTTTGGTTTACATTTTCTATTTCAGAAATCTAAATGAATATTTCATGACTTTTTATAACATATCTCTATGCCACTGAAGACTGTTCTATTATTAATACAATTTATTTGAAATTAATTATCACCCATTTTTTGTTTAAATTAGTCAAATTAAGTTGTAAAAATACATGTTTGAGTATTCTTTCCTTTTAAGCAAGATCTTTAGGCACAGTATTACATTAACAGGGTTCTCTTTTCATGTGTTCTTGGGTTTAAATACTAAGCCTTAAGAAAAAGATTTCTTTCCTATTTTTCAGAAAACATGTTCGGCTAGATTTAGGGTATTTCAAAATTAGTAGTTTTCTGTTAACGACCACCTGAAGAACAAACTTCCTCACATACATGGATGCAAAAGTGAACAAACAAACCTGGACCTAAGTATAAACTACAAACCCAACACAACTGAAATACAGGTTACTTAAAATGCTTCTGGAGATTTGTTAAATGTGCTACATAAAGTGGTACATATAGCGTCTCAATATGCATGGATTAGGGGCTCCTGAGTGGCTTAGTCAGTGAAGCATCTGACTCTTGGTTTCTGTTCAGGTCATGATCTCAGGGTGGTTAAGATCGAGCCCCACATGGGGTTCCACGCTCAGCACGGAGTCTGCTTGAGATTCTCTCTTTCTCTCTTCCTCTAGTCTCCCCTCAAATTAATAATTTTTTTTAAAAAATTCACCAATTAAATTGACCGAAACAATGCTTATAAACTAATAAATTATACTTTTATGATATCATGTGACCTCCAATTTTTGTGAATGATGAAAGCTAATCTTTCTCCTTCTCAAAGGAAAGAGAAACCAAGATTGTACCACCTTTAATGCTTAAAATATTATGACTGAATTTTAAACACTTCTATTGTTTGTTTAATGAACAGCTTGGTACCTGTTAGTCCCCACCTGCAGGCTGAGCCCATCGTAGTTCTAGGACCATCTGCCTGGGAGGGTGGAAAAGGAAGAGTTGGAAGATCTACCTACATTTGGTGACTCCATAAAGAGTCAGCATTAATTCCAGTAATGACATTTTTCATTGTTCACTATCTTTAAACCCTCCTCTTTTCTCCCAGGTCTGGGAATTGGGTAAAGACTTGAAACCCCACAATGGTTTCCTGTCAAGGGCTATAATTATGCCAAGGTCTCTCTCTTAATTGTCTTCTACTACTACTACTTGCCTGCACTTCTGCTCACGTCCTCAAGTCTCCTAACCTTTGACCCATATATCCAGACTTCTTCCTCTTACTGCTGAAGCCTTCTCCGTTCATGTTCCCAACTCTAGAATAGACTTACAACTCTTCTCATTCCAAAAGGGATTTGAAGAAAATGGAGATGGTCTTTTTTCTGTATTCCTTTAACTGAACCAACCCACAGTCATCAAAATATTAACTGAGACATTATGCTGTATTTATCATTTCTAGCACCAACAGAAGAAGCACCATAAGGTGACGATATAATATTACCCTCATTTACGCAATAAAAGTATATATACTTGGTATTTCACTGGTGGCTACAATTCTCTATCTTGTTAATGCAATGCTTTCAGACAAAAAATATATATAAACAAAAATCTCCACAGACTTCTAGTGGTATCTATATTGTAACTAATATTCTAATTAGGAAAATCTTTGAACACATCTCTAAAGGTTCTTTAGAAAACATAACTTCCTTATATCATGCACAGATGAAAAGATTTGTTGAAAACTTTTACCAATTCACATCTGAGTATGTGGTTTGAAAATATGAACTAGTAATTTATTTTTATTTATTTATTTATTTTATTATGTTCAGTTAGCCAACATACATCATTGGTTTTTTAGATGTAGTGTTCAATGAGAAGTAATTTATAATGCAAAAGAAATCATATTCATTTCAAGCTTAAGACAAATTTAAAGTCATATGCAATTTTAAACAATTTAAAATATCAAAAGCCACAGTAATTTTATTCAGAAATAGTTATCATCTGCTTACATTCACCATCATTTATATACTGCTATTTTAAAAATATGGTGCACTTGCAAAATATATAGGTCTAAAAATTTTACTTGTTTAGACTGCAATTAATAGATAATTTATTTTGTGATAGGATAACATGAATTATATTTGCCTTACAGGATGATTTCAGATGGTTGCAAGGGCAAAATGGCTAACTATTCAGTCATTATTTTTATTCTGACCTTCATTCAAAAATCAAAAGCAGTTCTGTCACACTTTTGTGATCCACAACACTGGTCATTTCAGGTTTTCTCTGTGATAACTATAGTACATCTAATTTTTGTAACCAAAAAAAGAATCTAATAACACCCTATGATCACCTGAATACTCACACGTCTTCCTTGCACTGCTGACCAGCACTCTACAGGTCAAGAACTGTGGCAGTACTCCACATCTTTAAGACATTTATTTTTAATTATGTTCAAACTTCAATTTATGCAGCAAATTCCACAAATAAATTTTGTTTTCATTTCAGGAAAAGAATTTGAAAATATCCAAATAGAAATAACCCCTTAAATTAATTTCAAAGGGTTATGTTAAACCTAAATTTTACTTTTTATTAAAAGTCACTAAGAATTAAAACACTCCATATGCAAAATATAGAGCTTTTGGAACACGGACTGTACAGTTCATCTTTTCAAAGAAACAGCCAAGAAGAAATACATTAGGATTTATAAATAAAGGACTTCAATTTTAGTCTAAAGAGTTCACAAATGGTTATCAGTATATAATCATTTTTTATTTTTTTTATAATCATTTTTTAACATAAATGAGAGTGCACAGTGAGGCTTCTTACATGAAAAATAAAGCTGCATGACTGAGTGAGATGTGAAGTGCTACTACAGATGGGTTTTACCAAACAGTTCTTGGATGATCAACTCACTACTGGTGATTTAGGACAAACAGACCATTATTCAGAACCTAAACGTGAGCAAGCAAGAAAGGCGCATGGGGACTAGGTGGTGACTGGAGACCTGGTAGAGAAGAGGTGCCCAGCATGCAGCTAGGAGAATGCAGGTGCCACCCCCAAGTACTCGTCTCTCAGCTGCCTATTTGTGGCTTAAGCTTTCTACTTTTCCATTCCAATAGCCTTGGATCTTTATATTTCCCTTCCACTGCTAATCTAAGACCTCTGCCATAATTCTTCACCAGCACTAATACTCAACACAGTATTATTTTTACAGACTGAAATCAGTTTCCCTCCTCCCCCTCTATCTCCTCCCCTTTTCTCTCCCTCAAACACACATAAAAACACATCTTCTTCAAATCTGTTTTCTTCAAGGTTTTATGCTAACGTGATAAAAACCCAAGTGACTACTGCTAAATGCCTTTTTACTCTGAAGTGTTTTAATAAAAGCAATGCTTCCTAGCTGTATCTTCCACCTTTTTTTTAAGGAGGGTGGGGAGACAGAGGAAGGGGGGAGAAAGAATCTTACGCAGGTTCCATGCCCAGCACAGAGCCCAATATAGGGCTTGATCTCATGACCCCCAAGATCATAACATGAGCCAAAATCAAAAGTTGGAAGCTTAACCAACTGAGCCACCCAGGAGCCCCTTTTACATTTTTTCTAAGCTGGATGTGTGGGATCTCTGTGCTACACCCTCAGGCCTTCTAAATTGCACGTGGTAGTTGGCTGCGGCCATATGGGTAGATGCCACACTGATCACATGACACAAGCCTGGTCTAAGGCCTGTGAGGGGGTTAGGTGGCGAAAGGGCAAAGCAGGAAGTTATCTGCATAAATATTTCAAGTTGGCATTCAGCTACGGGTCAAGATAATGGCCTCAAATAAGTGTCTGAGAGAAAGCTATTTCCACATACTACTTACTTTCGGTATCAAGAGGACCATAATTATGTGCTGTATTTTTTATCAAGTAAAAGTCTGCTTTCTTACATACATAGATATGGAAAGAAAGAATAAGACAAGGTAAAAGTATAAAGCAAGTTATTGATTTTACCATATTTAACATTTGAAGATTTATAATACTATAAACCAAATTGGAATAACATTAAATACTGCAATTTTTAGCCCCACCCAAACACAAATTTATTTTGAATAAACCATTTTAAATGTGACTTGAAATAGTCACAGCATTAATTTATGACAAGGATTAATACAGTATGCTTTTTTTTTTTTTTTCAAAAAAAATGTTAACACCTAAGGGTTGGTCCTAGCAGTTCACTCTCTGTAAAAGTTCACCTGACAGAGGACAAGAGTTAGAACTGAGAGCGATCACTGAAGTGGGGGCGAATACCAATAGGGAGTTGTAGCCTTCATAAGTACGGAGAGAGCTCTTTAGAATACAGAAGCCATTCAGGTGGTTAATTCACATCTCTGTGTCTTTATTTTTTTGTTCTTGTTTTTCTTAGATTTTATTTATTTATTTGACAGAGAGAGAGAGAGACAGCCAGCGAGAGAGGGAACACAAGCAGGGGGAGTGGGAGAGGAAGAAGCAGGCTCCCAGCGGAGCAGGGAGCCTGATGCAGGGCTCGATCCCAAGACTCCGGGATCACGCCCTGAGCTGAAGGCAGACGCTTAACGACTGAGCCACCCAGGCGCCCCCACATCTCTATGTCTTAACCATGTGTATTCCCTCATCTCTCATCTTTTAGGGTTTCACTCATACTTTCCAAACTAGTTCAACTTTCGACACCTCTGGCAGGCCCTTCCTGGTCCTTGCCCTTCCCTAGCCCAGAACTGATTCCTTTGTCTTCAGTGTCCCTAGAGCACTTCAAACATGCCTGCTCAGTAGCCCCAATCACACTGACTTACAGTTACATGTGTGTACCTCTAATATGAGCTTATCAGTGACTGAGGGACCCACTCATATGTGTCTATGTTTCCTCATAGTAGAAGAGGATCTAAGGCAGAGTTCAGTAAATTATCTGTGCAGTAAAGAAAGAGGCTCAGAGGGCACCACACCTTATGCTGATGTCACTAATATGTCTTTCAAAATGGGAATGAGGAGAGTCAGCTGGGTGACTCGGTTAAGCAGGCGATTCTTGATTTCTGCTCAAGGTCATAATCTTATGGGTTGTAAGATCGAGCCCTGCATCGGACTCCCCACTCAGTGTGGAGTTTGCTTAGGATTCTCTCTACTACGTCTGCCCCTCCCCGTTTGCAAGCTCGCTCTCTCTAAAATAAATAAATCTTAAAAAAATAGAATGGAAAAGAGGGGAGAATACCTTTGCTTGAAAGATGAGATCGTACTTTCTCTCCACCTCAAAATTCTCTTTCTATTCTAGATCCATTAATATGACATAAAAAATAAGATACATACCAAATACATGAACATGAAGGCAAAATCACTGAATATATTAGTACAGCCCTCAAATGGTTTAATTTCAACTCTCAAAAGCACGACTGTGAGTAGGATATATGGGTCTCCAGATTTTTGAATGTAGAAAGTCATTCAGAAAAATACTTTTAAATATGCCTTTGAAGTCCAAAATTAAATGAAAAAATTAAATGAGAAAAGACTCATCAAATATGGTTTAATTCGGCATCCTACCAAATAAAAATTTCTTGCAGTACTTCCTCATAGCTCTATTACAGCAATACATTTTTGCTCATAATCAAGACTCTGGTGCACTTCAACGTTTTGTAGACATTTATACATCATGATAAACTACAGATTAAATTATGTGCAGTATGATGTTAGTATTAAGTACATTTTATTGGTTTATAATATTTTAAAACTTTGTGTGTAATGTCTCTTCTGTCCATTAAGCAGACTTTGATTAAGATGCTAAATTTCCTGTGTACATTAATCAAGAGAATTATCAAATGTGCACATGTGCGTGCGCACACACACACACAAATACACACACAAACACACGCACAGGGCAACTTAAAATAAGGGCATACACTGTGCAAAAGTTATAGAAAAGCCTTCAAAATGGAAAAAATACTCCAAGTTTTCCTCGGTGTGAAATTGCTTCTGGTAGTATATTTCATACTTATGGCGCAAAATGCTTCTAAAATGCGTTCATGATGCATTTAGGAGTAACTTGTCATCCCCTTTGTCAAGAGGGACTTTTGATATAGGTCCAATATTTAGGAAGAAATGAACATAGGTCTGAGCTCAAATTAAAAATCTTATCACATTGGCGGTAGGAAAAACCTATCCACATAAATCTCTGAATACTGACAGTCCTAATTTTCATCTCTTTCATCACATGCCCTAAGATATATAGTATCTTCAGAAAAGTCATTTTTAAAGGACAAGAGACAGAATGAAAATGTTTCCAAAACCTATTTACTGCAATGTTTGCAAAGAATCTCATTAGAATAAATTTATACTAGTTCTTTTACTTTCAATAATAAATTTTAGCTCATTTCACAGCTGTATACCATACAGCAGTCCACACCGAAGGTATCATAGTTTAGTTGCCTGTAGACAAATATAATGATGCCAGCAGGTGTTTACTTTGTCTTTTTCAGGGAAAACTACAGCTGGAATGCAAGTCTCCCTGTACAGGACACTGCAAAAGTCAGCACTTCTGTCGATAACATTCCCATTCAAGAAATTTTGTCAGTTCATATACTTGGAAAATGATCTCCTGAAAATAAAGGTAAACTGCAATACTGTTCCAAAACACAGCATGGACGGTCAGACCTGGAAGGTGGGAGACAAGGGAAAGAGCTTAGTGAAGAGAACTTTGAAAGTGAATAAACTTTGAGGCTACATAGGAAAAATAAATGAGATGTTTAAGTGTGTATGCAAGACAGAGAAAGCAAGTGAGCAGGAGACAAACGGAAAGAAGCGCTGTGGGATATTTGGGAAAAGTAAAAAAGAATTTAGGATGTTTTGCTATATGGTGTTCAGTATAAACTCCTGTGTTATACTGCCAAGAAAATCCACATTTTAAATCTATATTAACACTTTTTTTTAAAAAAGGGATAAAAAAAGGAGAACATCAATATACTGAAACTAATTACTGAGTTATGACTTGAAGCAGCTCTTTATACTTTTCAATGTTAAGATTCATTGCATCATGGAATATGAAAACATATCTCTATTTGATTATATAAGTTGTTTAGATAAAATATGTTATTCTATGCCACAAAATTGAAGAAAGCTATGAAAATCAATGTTAAAATCTCAAAAACATTGTCAAATGCTCAATCAAGATACCAAAGTCAAAATATTTATCAAAACGCAAACATGTAATTATTTATCTACCTATGCTTGTCTGAAAGTATTAAAACAAAAGTTCTGTTATTATCTATAATCTATATCATATAATGCTAATTTAAATATCTGGACCTTACTCTATATAACCAAAGATTAATTTTTCTGAACTTCCCTATTTTCCCTCTTGAATTAAAATACTAGTGTATCTAGGATACTGTTTGTCGTTGCTGCTAGTCTTATAATAAGAGTGTGGTTTAGGTTAAATCCCTTAGCTTTAGGTACCTGAGTTTACTCTTTCATTAAAGGAGAAGTGCATTACTTCTCATCCTATATTAATGAAGAAATTGTGAGAATTTAGTAAAAGAACATGTGATCTGAGCGCTTGGAGAACTTAGAGTACCATGAGAACACAAGCAGGTATTGTTATTACATCCACTAATCTGTAAAAACCAAACGGGCAACTTCTAGATTGCATTAACATCTGAATTTTTCATTAGTATCACTTTGATTTCTCTGTGTATATTAAATACATGTGATTAAATCAGCCTCTAAGTCATCACAGCTCCTTCATCCTTACTACTTGTATTCTGATAGACTTTATTAAAGACTTCACTGTATGATCAGATTAAAAACCCAAAAGGAGGGCACCTGGGTGGCTCAGTCAGTTAAGCATATGACTCTTGATTTCAGCTTGCATCATGATCAGGGTCGTGAGATGGAGTCCCACATCAGGCTCTGCGCTCAGCAGGGAGTCTGCTTCTCTCTTTTCCTCTCTCCCACTCCCCCTCCCCCTGCTAGTGTGCACTCTCTCATTCTAAAATAAATAAATATATCTTTAAAAAAAAAAACAAAGCCAAAATAAAAAGGAGCCCCTTGTAGGTATCCTATTAAGTGTGCTCATGACTACTTCAGCATATTTTCCTCCTAAATGTGTTTTATTCTTATAAACTGGGTCTCCTAAACCACTTTCCTCTATTTTCTAACTACTTACCTTCTAATTACACAATGATATCTTTATGGAAACTTCAATAGGTTTTCTTGAATGACAATTACATCATAATTGAAATTACTGGAAAACACAGTATTTATTGTGCTGTGCTGAATTAAAAAAATATATAGTTCGGTCTGAGTTCCTCAAATCACAAAATATAAAGCTACCATAGCCCCAGCAATTCCAATCCTAAGTATATATTTAAGAGAAATGAAAAGATATGCCTACACAGAAACATCTACATGATTGTTCAAAGCAGCATTATACTTTATGGCCAAAAAAAGAGGAAGCAGCCCAAATATCCATCAAGTGATGAATAAAATGTGGTATATCTACATAATGGAATACTATTCAGCAATAAAAGGAAATGAAATACTGATACACAATACCACACAGATGAACCCTGAAAACATGCTAAGTAAAATGAACCAGTAACAAAAAAACAAACAAGGTTCAATTCTATTTATAAGGAATGTCCAGAATAGGCAAATCTAGAGAGATAGTAAGTAGATGAGTACCTGCCTAGGACTGGGCCTAGAATCGGAGAATTCAAGCGTTGAGAGACTACGGGGTTCAGAATATTTTGGGAGTAATGAAAACGTTCTAAAATTGATTGTGATGTTGAATACACAACTCTTATACCCAATCAAGTTGTTAGATGGCTCTGTGATAGCGAGTCCAATATTCAGCATATGGCCAACAAAGAAAATTCATCTTACTTATAGAGTACAAGAATCACTCCTCTAATTTCCACATTTTTCATTAATTTAAATTAATTTAGCTTCTGGATGATTCTATCAGGAGAGAAAATTACTTAGAGAAGAATGTTCTTGAAACCTCTGAAAACTTCCATCATGATTTGAGGCATCAGGGACGTACATGGTGCTGCAGTTCTTGATCAACCAAGTTTAAAAGACCACCTTGACCGCTCTACAATATTTATTCTCTTCTTGCAGAATGTTCACTGCTGAAGCAGTTCAAAGCCAGTTCTCTTATAAAACAAGCCAAAGGAACTGAAGAAGTTACATTAAATCTTGCAGTGAGAGACAAGGAGTAAAATGTATCTTAGCAGCAGTCAAAGCCTTCCTTATGGATTATTTGATTCCATAAATCCAAACCCATTTTGATGAGTCTCCCATTAGAGATGTGTAGTCCCCACCGCAAACTGTCAGAAGACACGTTTTATAGAGCGATTGAACCCTATGATCTTTGCTGCATTTCTGTGATTACATGCACCAGCCCAGGGCAGCAGATGCCTTTCTTCTGCTAGCTTCTCTCATTCCACAGGGCCCGTTAACTAACGATAACTAACGAAGCACAGCATGTAGGGAACTGGAGGGAAATGGCAATGTTGGCTGCAAACAGGACTGTTCGGACACTTCAATTTCATTCTGGCATTCCATATTTTCTCAAGCAGTCATTCTCTAAAACTTGAAAAAGTGTCTTTTTAAATATTTTTCACCCCTCTATTTAAGCCTCAGGTTTTTGAAGACCTCACATGATCGCCCAAGGCAAAGGCTGTAAACTGGGGGCCCCTAATCCAACTGTAGCTCACTAGATATTGTATGTGGTCAACAGTGTTGTCCCTTATGATATTTTTTTTTTTAAGTGAACCCCATCTCTAAACGATGGCAAATGATAGATCCGCAGCAGGGTAAAGGAGAAGTGTTGCTTCTTCAGTTAGCCAAGCCCACACAGAGAAGAGCGAGCACAACCAGGCTCTACACCATGCCTGGTCCACTCCACTCATGTATTTTCTCTGTCACTCACCCCACCAGAGACATACTACATGGATGTAAGGTTTACTTCTTTTCACATTGGTCTAATCAAAACTGTAGAGGAAAAAAAAAAATCAAATCACACTTATATACAAACCTGAAAGGATCCTCTACCTTTGAAATAACTATCTTTAATTATCATTAACTTTCTAATAGAAAGTTTTCAAAGAGAATCGTAATAGTTCATTTACAAAACTAACAATCTTCTAAAATTTATCAATTCACATGCCTTAACATTTGCAAATATGTTATTGTAGTTTATCAAACTAAACAGACTTGGGCTCCTAGATTCCATAAGTCAAACAAAAGCCAGGCTCCTTACTGTGTCCCACTCAGCACTGTTCTCCTACCCGCTCTCCATACACACACTCACCCTTCTTCCTATCCCACCTCTTTCCCAGTGTTTTATGCCTCCAACTTCTTACTGTCCGTGAACACACATTCCATTTAATTTCTTCACAGCAGCTCCACTTTGCCTAGAATTCCATCTAGCTATATAGCCTTTGTCCATTTTGTAAGCTGTTTATTTTTCAAACTTGAGTTTTATGAAATCTTTCTTTTCCTGTCTCCCCCTGCAAGACAATAATCCCTTTCTCTGTTCCACATATATTTATGTTTCTATTTTTCCAATACATTACCTAAACAAGAGTTAACTTATTTACACCTGACAGAGAACTTCAGGAGTGGCAGGCCCATGCACTATTCACATTTGCTCCCCAGCACTGAGTTTGGTGTCAAAAAAGGCACTCAGTGCTTGCCAGTTTTACTTAAGTAAACTGATCGACACAAACATGAAGAAAAGGTAACCTGTGACTAGATTCCCTGAAATTGTGCAATGTAGTGGCTCTGAATGAACTATGTTTCCTACAGGAAAAAATATATACATTTTATATGATACACATATACATAGTTAATACAATACGGTTTATATAAGTGTGCATAATGTATGCACAAACGCATATATATAAAGATCTTCCTCTATTTATGATGGGGTTACACCCCAAAAAACCCATCTTAGGTTGAAAATACTGTACATTGAAACACCTTTAATATACCAAAGCCACCTTTATCAAAAAAACAACAGTTAATACGTATTATTCCATCTGGGTCTGTTACCAGTACTGCCTTAATGACATCATAATCAATGTAAACGATTTACAACGAACATTTTATATAAAAGATGTTCATGGATATGCTGGCAGGCAGAGGCTATTAGAAGCAAAGTACTTCTTGGAAATTTGTGCAGGCACTGCAGTTTTAAGATACTGTCAGGCACCAAACTGACAAACACAGGAAGATGGTTAGACGTACAAGGATCTTAAACTAAAAGCTATAAATTGGTGGAAGGTAATAAAAGGACCTACATATGAAGGTATTTTATATGAGCAAGTTCTTGATGAGCATCAAGTTTGAAACAAAATTTTCTAAAATAAAATGTTATCGTAACTTTTTGTATAATATTTTAGTGCAAAGTATTCATAATGATGCACATTTTTTAAAGTCATCACTTTAATGTCACTGTAATGTTTGAGGAGGTATAATAACTTCCATAAGGCCAGACAGATGATGAAGTCCTGTGTAGTAATTTAGCCGTGAACGACTGTGCTATTTGGACGTGCCTGCTACGCTGCATGCATGTATGCGTCTGGGTATGGACGCATGTGTGTGCATGAGTATGCTTGGACTGATGCATTGAATTATGACTGTAATTCTGTCAGAAGCATACAAATTGTACATCAACTTTAGAGAATGTACAGATAAAGCACGTTGTAATGGGCACATAACAGTTGAATATCACTCCTCCAAGTTGAGAAACATTTAAGTTTCTTACGGAAGATTTTGAAATCTGGAGGTGTGTAAGTAGGATATTTATATAAATACAATTTATATATGTATAAGTAGGATATGTATATACCTACACACATGGAGAGCATATACGTGACCTACACATGCACACACACACGGGGTACGTACTTTAGGAAAGAGGACTTTGAGAGAGGGTACCTCAGCTCTCACTGTACACTTCCTGCACTCTCACTCACAGCATCACAGAACAAGAAAGTCTTGCCAAGAATAATCCCAGGTGTTTCCACACAAAGGAATTTTGGAATGCACAGACCCACTTAAAGAGTCACACCTCCAGCATTTCCTGCACAGCAAAAATATGCACAATCACAAGTAAAAATAAAACACTGAGGCAGAATGTCACTGTATTTTAAAACTATACTTTGAACAACTCTGCAACCAGCAAAGCTGAGCTTGGCAACTCTGAACTGGCCCTAACAGCAGGGGCAAGAACAGTGCCAGATGCAGTGAAGCCTGACATGCATGTGCAGATCCAAGAAGGAAGAAGAATGAGAATGGAGAGAAAGAAAGACTCAGATCCCGAGACAAACTATCTCTGTGAGGCCTCTGCGGTTCACACCTACAGTAAAAGACAACATTTACTGAGGTACGGACATGACCCAGACACCATCGAAGTGCTTTGCAGTTTTGTCTCAAGACACCTTTAAAATCATGTGAGGAGGGAGATGCTAGTATCAGACGTATGGCATGGCTGAGGGACGAAAGACACAGAGATTAGAATTCATATTCTCAACAAATTACAAAATGAGGTCAAGATTCGTATGTGGCTCAAAAGTTGATTTTGGAACATTTATTACACACACAAATACACATAAATATATATTTTACTACTTAGCAACCAATCCTTCCTTCATTTCAAGCTATGGCTTCCATTCTTTTCGACTCATCTCTTTCACTGTCACGGGGAAGTAACTGAATAGAGTGGATGGACCCCTCTGACATGTATAGTTGCGCTGATTTTGAGAGAGAAAACAAAAATAACCATTAAATAGTGAAACCCATATAGGCATATTTGTATTCTGATGCCATTCTTTGGCAGGCACGTTATAGAACATACTTGCAAACACATCCATCTACAATACTCAGCATGTGCTGTTATTGCTACTGCTATTACAACCCAAGGGATCACTTTTTATCCAGACAGTGTGGCACAAATAGAACATCCTGCATTCACCATATACCATGAGTTCAATGAGTCCTACTACATAATCAATGCCTATGCTCAATACATTTGCTTGGGAAATTTATTTTCCATCAAGCTCTCTGTGGAGTCCTAGGTTAACTACCTGGGCAGTGTACTGTATTTATGCACACACACTATCCACTTGTGAGCCACTGTTCTACTCCCCCCATTCTGGGGGCGCTCAACACTCTGTGTCTGTGGAAAGGTTGAGGGGAGCAAGGTAAGCAGTAGGCTGCCTTGACAACTCAGTTCCCAGGTCAACTTACCAAGAGTTCAGAACACAAGACTTCCACTGTTTCCCTGAAGTTCGGGAGGATACTGCACTTCAACTTTTTGCCAGCCTCCACGGAAGAGCAAGGAAAAGGAGATACGCAGCTACACGATTCACCAGACCCGAGTCAGCTAGAGACCCCATGCATGCATAGCGCACTTGAAAATCTCACAAGCCTGATGGCTCCATTTAACCTTTAATATATCACACTGTTTTCTTCCTCTTCAACATACTCTTTATCACTTTTTTTTTTTTTTTTTTTAGATTTTAGTTATTTGACAGAGAGAGACAGACAGGGAGAGAAGGAACACAGCAGGGGGAGTGGGAAAGGAAGAAGCAGGCTCCCAGAGGAGGAGCCTGATGTGGGGCTCGATCCCAGAACTCCGGGATCACACCCTGAGCCGAAGGCAGACGCTTAATGACTGAGCCACCCAGGCGCCCCTATTTATCACTTTCAAACTCTCTCCCAAGGTGTTCCCCTCCAAGCGGAACGAAAAAGTGTAGGCCCATCTCCATTTATTGCTTATTTTCTACTTAATTTCCATGTGTATTTTCTCTTTATAAAATACTTGTTTTTAGTAGGAGTCCTATCATCAGGGCAACAAGGAGTAGGGGCAGCACAGGTTAGACTGAGACTTTGAACTCCGTCACCTGAGGGTTCTGCCTGCTCTTGCTACGACTCACATGTGGAAAGACTGCGGATCCCTTACTGGAGAAGACATACAGATGACAAGCAGATGAAAAGCTGATGCTCAACATCGGATGTCATTAGAAAAAAGAAAATGCAAACGACGAGTTATAATTACATGCATTAAAACAGCTAAAAATCAAAATACCGACACCACCAGCAGAGACGTAGAGCAACAGCAACTTTGATTCCTTGGTGTTGGGAACGCAAATGGTACAGCCACTTTGAAAGACAGTTTGGCAGTTTCTCAGAAAATTAAACATTCTCTTTACCATATGATCCATCAGTTGCACTCCTTGGTATTTACACAACGGAGATAAAAACATATCCACACAAAAACCGGCACACAGATGTTTACATCTTGGAAGCAACCAAGATGTCCTTCAATATGTAAATGGATAAACAAACTTTGTTATATCCAGAAAACAGTATATTACTCAGTGATAAAAAGAAATGCAATATCAAGCCATGAAAAGACACAGAAGAAACTTAAATGCATAATTAGTAAGTGGAAGGAAAGTCTTTATACTACATGGTTCCAACTACATGGCATTCCAAAAAAAAAGCACAAGTATAGAGACGTAAGAAGGTAAAAAGATGAGTGGTTACCAGAGATTTGGGAGGAGAGAGGGATGGGTTGAGGGATGAATAGGTAAAGCACAGAGGACTTTTAGGGCAGCGAAACTACTCTGTATAATACTATAATGGTGGATTCACGTATTAGTGGATATATGTCTTTATGTATTTGTCCAAAACCATACAATGTATAAAAGTAGTTGAACTCTAACATAAACTATGAAATTTAAGTAATAATAATAATGTCAATACTGGCTCATCGATGGTACACATGTACCACACTGATGCAAGATGTCAATACTAGGGAGAAATACTAGGGGGGGAAGAATGAGAGGTATATGGCAACTCTGTACTTTCTGCTTAATTTTTTTTTAAGATTTTATTTATTTATTTGACAGAGAGAGAGACAGCCAGCGAGAGAGGAAACACAGGTAGGGGGAGTGGGAGAGGAAGAAGCAGGCTCCCAGCAGAGGAGCCTGATGTTGGGCTCAATCCCAGAACGCCAAGATCACACCCTGAGCCGAAGGCAGACGCTTAACGACTGAGCCACCCAGGGGCCCCTCTGCTTAATTTTTTGTAAATCTACAACTGTTCAAAAAATAAAGCCTATTAAAAATGATTTTTAAATGAATAATTTTTTAAGGATGATCTGCCTGATTTCACCTTTCTTCCCTTGTTGTGTTGCTCTCTCTTATAATGTCTTACATTCTCCCCAAGTCTTTACAGTCACGCATACCTTCTTCTGAATTTAAAAACATCACTAAGTTCTATGCGGGCGCTCTCTCTCTGACGGCTCCTGGGACATAGAGACCCCCTTCAACATTACCCAATTACATGGTCATTTGAAAATTATTGTCTCTATAAAGAACAACATATGTGTTGTTTTTTTTTTACCCATATCTCCTAAAGAACAACATATGTGTTGTTTTTTCTTTTACCCATATTTCCTTATTTCATTTATTTTCTCATAGCATAACTTTGATACAGTAAAAATGATACCCTAGAGATTATGATTTCACCTGGTAACTATGCAAAATATCAATTAGCTCAATAGTGCTTCTGGAAGTTGAAAGGACATCCTTTTGGTTAGGTCCAGTTATATATCAGAAGCGGTAGATGGATTACTTTCTAGTATCACTCTTTTCAGTACTGCCATGTTTCCTCTACTCTTTCCCAACATATTTTTAATTGTTCTATCACTTCCCCTAAATACTGTTTTTCTTATTGCTTGGGTACCCTAGGATTAAAAGCAAATACCTTTATTTGTCATCATTTCAATGCATTCTAAAGTTGCAAGTATAAAGTGCTGATGAAAAAAAAATTTTTTTAATTTCTACCTCATGACTCATTGGCACCTCTAACTCACACTCTATAATGTTCTTGTGATATATTTTCCAGATGCCACTTCCCTGGTGTTTCTTTCATTAAGGACCATTCTAATGTGCCTTTATATGAATTCCAAGGCTCTCTTGAAATTCCAAGAGAGCCTGTTCTATATATTCATCAGACAGAGACTTTTGCTATCTTTTTCCCAGAGATATCTCACTGTCCAATGTCATCAATCTGACTTACATGAGAGGTCAAGAGGCTTCACTTCCTTAGAAAAGGAACCCAGGCACACCACACACCCCCAATAATCTAGTCAGAATGTCAGCATCTCATCCCACTGCCATCAGGCCAGCTTTTTTATATTGTAGTCATAGGTCAGAAAGAGTCTGGGTATGTACTGCTATCCTAATTTGGGCTTCTAGTATTTTGCAAACCAGGTTGTTATCTATAATTTGCATAACGAGTGACCTAGGTTACCACAGTCTGTTAAGATATTACAGCTTCATAAAACCACCTGAGCATTTCATTTTTTGATGCAAATAATCAATATGCTCTTAATGAATTTTGAACACTGTGTTATGTATGCTAAGAAAGAAGGGTAGGAAAACAAGATATAAACACTAATTTTTAAAAACATATTTAAATGATCATCTAACATGTAAAATTAAAAATTGCATAAAAACAATTCTGTGAAACATTTAATTTGTAAGGCACTGATGACAATTTCAAGAACCTGAAATTTCCAATTCTTGAGCAATCCCTTGAAATACAGCACAAAACTAAATATAAAAAATTTTAATTACATAATTCACCCTGAATTTGCTGCTCAAAATATTTTTGTGGTCTTTGGTCCACGGTGTCTACATTTAACCATCAAACTAATAAGAAAGACGAGCCTGTTGTAAAACAACTTGTCTTCCAAGACTTGTTTTGTTTTTCGTGGTGCCCCTTGGTTGGAGAAAACAGATAAATGTGTTGAATCTATAAAATTCCTGCTTGTTATGTCATTTTTAGGGGAAGAAAAAATAAAGAGTGGGAAGAGAACATTTTCTGAATATCTACTATGTTTAGGGCACTGTACTAGAAACTTTCTATTTACTACCTGTTAAAACTTTGCAAATGGCCTCTCACTTCAGAAATTCTGTCACCATTCTAAGGTGACAAAACAAAATCAGAGTTTAAGTAACTTGACCAGTCAGGTGGAGGTGGACTTAAACAATGGTTTCTGATCCCAAAGTCAGTGTTTTTCCCCTTCCCCAGTGCTGCCTCCCTTATAATTTGTTGGAATATCTAGCACTGTAACTAGATCAATTCATAATTTCTAGTGTATTTACCAGGAAAAAAAAAATGCTTTCAAGAAAGTTAATGCACATTACTGGACTTGCTCCAGGTCATTACACTTAACTAGCCATTGTATTATACAACAGAATTATAGCAATACTAAAAACTGCCATTCACTGAAGTTCTCATATATATCAAACACTCCACCAGAACATTACATATGCAACCATATTTAATCAAACCTCAGAAAACCTCTATATAATACATATTTTTATCCATATTAGAGATGAAAGAAAAAGATTCAGGGAGATGAAATAATTTGATAATATGGATAAAATACAGTATTGTGATCCATGTTACTTGGATTGACACTGATGCCCATAATCTGTCCACCCTGTTCCATCCTTATCTTCCATTTAATAAGCAAACTGTGTCACATTCCAAATTAAGCACAAGTGAAGTACAAAACACTTTTATTAGGATAACTGTGTAAAGGACACAGTGATTGTTGTTAAAAGTATTGCCTTGCATTGGATGAATTTAGTTCAAAAGTGTTTAATGTGAAAAGTAATTTCCTTGAGAGAAAAAACTCACCCATAAATACCCTAATCACCTGAATTTTTGGATTCACCTATTTTTTGGATTTTAATGTAATTTCATTGTTATAAAAATTAACTCAATTTGGGACTATACCAAAATTAAAATCTTGTGCACAGTGAAGACAATCATCAGCAAAATGAAAAGCCAACCTTTGAATGGGAGAAGATATTTTCAAATGATATATCTGATAAGAGGTTAATAATCAAAATATATACAAAACTTATGTAATGATACCAAAAAAACACAAAAACTTGATTAAAAAGGGCAGAGGATCTGAATAAACATTTTTCCAAAGAAGACATACCAAGATGGCAAACAGACACATGAAAAGGTGCTTGAAATCACCAATCATCAAGGAAATGCAAATCAAAACTATAATGAGACAGCACTTTATACCTGCATGGCGAGAACCAAAAAGACAAGAATAATGAGTATTGGTGAGAATGTGGAGAAAAAGGAACCCTCATGCACTGTTGGTGGAAACGTAAGTTGGTGTAGCCACAGTGGAAAACAGTATAGAGATTCTTCAAAAAATTAAAAATAGAACTACCAAATGATCCAGCAATCCCACTACTGGGTATTTACCCAAGGAACACAAAAACACAAATCAGAAAGATATACGCACCCCTATGTTTACTGCAGCATTATTTACAATAGCCAAAATATGGAAGCAACTCAAGTGTCTATGAATAAAGAAGGTGTGTGTGTGTATGTGTAGATAGACACACATAATGGAATATTACTGAGCCATAAAAAAGGATGAGATCTTGCCATTTGTCAAAACATGGATGGACCTAGAGGGTAATATACTAAGTGAAATAAGTCAGAGAAAGACAAATGCCATATGATTTCCCTTATATGTGAAATCTAAGAAAAACAAATGAATTAAAAACAGAAAGCAGAAACAGACCCATAAATACACAGAACAAAGTAATGGTTGCTAGAGGGGAGGGAGTAAATGGATAGACAAAATGGTGACGGAGAGTGGGAGATAAAGGCTTCCAGTTATGGAATGAACAAATCACGATAATATAAAGTACAGCACAGGAAATATAGTCAATGGTATTGTAATGGCATTGTATGATACGGAGGGTAGCTACACTTGTGGTGAGCATAGCCTAATGTATAAATCTCTCAAATCTTTGTATTATACACCTGAACCTAACTTAACACTGTACATCAATTATACAGCAATTAAAAAATAATAAATTCAATTATTTCATTAAGATCTTTCTGAAATATATCTGTGACAGAAGTTGATAGAAGTTAGAGGTATTCACTATTTTCTGTCCTACTCATGTTAAGTCAATCACATTTTATTCAATGCATTGATACTCTTAATTTAGAATTTCTAGGTAAATATTAGCCACAATTATTATTGAAAAAATTCCATATTCTAGAATATTAAAGAATGAAAAACAACACTTATCAGTAATTATCTTCCAATAATAAGTGCTTTAATAAGTGTGTATGAAATCTGTTTTTCAACTATTCACACGAAGACAAGCTATCCTTCATATAAAAGTGACAACAAAGTATTAATACTTTTAATCTTTGTATTTTAATAAATATTTTTAACACCTTCTATTCTGGGGTTTTCACTATTAAAAAACAGCACAGTGGTGATTTAAACAACTCTGGGTTATTTGACTTTATCAATATTATACTTTTTCCATTATCTTGTTTATTATTCAAATAAGTTTATATCTCTATCACTCCAGTTAAAACATCCTTTCTCAACACACTGTTAGGTATCTTACCAATTCCCCCTTTCATGTGATCATTTCTGAAATATTTCATAATTCCTTTCCAGTCTTTCAGAAATGTGTTCCACTTTTTGCCACCATCCCCTTCATAAGATATCTTTCATTTAGCACGTATTGTCATTTTCCTTGGACCTTTTCTGTCCACACTTTCTCTGACTCTTCCCCGGGTCTCTCCTGACAGTGGCCCTTTAAATCTCAATATTCTCTGTGAAGTATCCTCGCCCCTCTTTTCAGCATTTCTCTTCTTTAAATGATCCCTCCAACTACCATGCTCTGAAATATCATACATTTATTGAAACCCAAGCCTACGCTTTCAGCCTCTCTCTCCTAAACTACCCATTTAATCACTAGTTTTCCCCTTAGATTTATTCATCTGAATGGATTACTACATCAAGTTTAGTATAGCTAATTAAATTGATATTCTTCTTCTCTAACCCCAGGAAACCTGTTCTTCCTTCTTTCACATTCCTGGTCTCAAGTAACTGGGTATAGATATGATGGAGATTTTCATAGGATGAGTTCCTCCTCTCCATGGCACAGAGGTCCCTACACTCTAAAGCTAAGATAAGACTTCTGCAGTGTAACCTCCAGCCCTCCTCTACTCACTCTTCACTTCTGTGGTCCTAGTTTTATTCCCCTTTGCCTGTCAGTCCCTCTTCTTACTGAATCCCAGCTTCTTCACTCATCTCTCTCCATTATGGGCAAAGAGTATGTCAATCCTCTGCACAAAGCTTCCCAGTTTCCACTTGCTTAGAGGTTAAGCTCCAGACCCTTTATCAAAGTTTGAAGGTTCTCTTACAATCTTCCCCAACCCATCAAACTGGCATTATATCCATTCATTCCCACCAAAGATCCTAGACCTGAGTTGCAGTACTTTCAAGACCTAAGAATGTTGTTGTGTCTTTCATTTTTATTTTCTTTCTTCTTTCTGCTTGAAATGGACCTCCATGCCTCCCAGAGAAAAAAATTCAGCTCTCATCCTTCAAAATCCCAATCAACATTTACTCCTCTTTAAAACTCTCCACAGCCCCCTTTATCAGCTACACAACATCCCTACTGTCACAGTGTTTTGTTCATGAGTATGGTACACCAGGTTGTAATTGTTGTATATTTATAGTATTGTTCAATTGTGAATTTCTTGAAGGAAGGGATGACAATAGCCTAGTCAGACTCTACCTCACTGACTCCATGTAACTCACAGTGAGTCCTCAGTAACTCATATAATACATAAACTTTCATATTCTATATATTATATATCACATATCATGTATTATAGACCTTATTATGTACATATATATTACATGTATAATTACATTAATAAACTAGGTATATATATGCATATATGTATTTATGGTATAGGTATGTGCTTATGTGTATTTATGGTGTAGGTGTGAGAAGATGTATACATATACACCAAACATGTTAAGGCTGAAAAGGCCCTTAGATATCATCTTTTCTAATCAATGAATATTACAAACTCAGAAACCAAGAACCCAAGTCATTAAATGACTTTGCCAATGCTCTGCACCTTGTCAGTGATAGACACACTGTTAGAGTTCCTGTCCTAGTTCCTTATCCTTTTATTACATCCCTGTAATTCAATGATCTGACCAATAATGTGACTCCCTATAATCTGCTATACCAAGACCAAGCATATTCTATTGGAATAGACATCCTGAACAGTCTCACCTCATTTTCTCTCCCAATTCTCTTCGTGACTCTTTATTTTCCTCAAGTGATACACACTTTTGATTCTTTCATCTCTACATTTTCATTTCCAGTATATCCCTCCCCTTTAAATATTCCTGTGTTCTTATAACAACTCTCAATTTCTTTATACAAATAGTAAAGCCTCCTTTCTGCCTGGAAAAAAAATGAAGAGGTCTTATTTTCCTCCCCAGCTTAATTCATTTTTTTCCATCAAACTGAGGACGATTACCAAAGGGATGTCATTATCATCCTCATCATGCTAGCTTGTATTTGCACACGCACATAACTTTGAAATTTACAGATTACTTTTTCATAACTCATTCAATCTTCATAACACTATGAATGGTCAGAAGAAGGTATCATCACATTTATATGCAGCTGAGAAAACTAGGGGTCAAAAGTTAAGTGAACTGCCAACGTCCCTATAGCTAGCAAGAGCTGGAACTGGCACTGGAACCAAGGTCTCCATATCCTTGCTCCTGAGACTTTTCCATTATTTTAAACGGTTTATTGGCTTGTGTTCCCACCATGACATTTATGTTGACATATATTGGCACCTCAGATGCTGCACAGTGAATGTTGCCTACACTCTTCTTCGATCTGAATTACTGCTTGGCTTTTCTTACTTTAATAGCACAAATTTCAACGAGGCAAGTACTATTTTGCCCAACCCTTACCTGAGAAGCTCTTACCAAGCATCCAAATAATACCATTTAATGCCAAATTATAGTTTGATTACTGTTTGTTGTTATGACTGAGTCTTTGAAAAGTAAAATCATGGGTTTAGCTAAATTAGAGGAGGTCTTCAACTCTTTGTTTCAAGTTGAAATAAATTAATATGATTTCATCTGCATCCACTAATCAACTAATATTTAAACTTCCAGTGTTAACAAGAATGTCTAAAGCTAACATCCAAGTGGCTTTTCTAAAAGCGTGTGTGATATTTCTTGCAACATTTGGAGACAAATTAGGTACTTTGGCTTGTAATAAATTTCTGTTCAATCTGCTAAGTTGCTGGATAGATGCAACTTCTTTAAAATTTCAGAATAGCGGTGTAATTGTAGAGTAAACTAACCGGTCTGCAGCAGGGGGCTACAGACAGTTGAAGCCAGGAAAGAGACCCACTCTGTAACTTGTTTGCAATCCCATGACAAATACACCTTTTCCCTCCTTTCTATCACAGCCTTCTCTTAATGTTCAGGCATTGCCAAGAAACTCTTAATTGAGCCCTACCTCTAAGCAATAGGAATAATGCTTCTCACTTCATTCTTATAAACATGCCAAGTTTCAGGACTGCTGAAGAACTCTCCACGTCCTTTAGAGGGGGGAAAAAGAGCCACTAGGGAAAGGGGAGTAATTCCTCACTTGGTATTGTTTTCCTGCCTGTCACTGTCCCACCAGGACCTCGAGTCAGCACTTTGCCTGGAGGTTCTGAGGCACAATTAGTTACTGCTTTTGTTAGTTGGCTGAAAACAAAGCAGAAGAATTCTCAAGGCAGGAAAAGTTTAAATCTAAACATCCTTAAAATTGTGCACTTTAAAAATCGCGCAATTCACTACTTAAGAATTGGTCATCACACCCTCTGCGCGAGATCACTGGAGCCCCATTTGCCTTTAACTGTTAGGACTACCCTCGCTTGGCTTGTTTCCACGTGTCCCACATATCACAAAGCTATACTTAAATTCAACTCTATGCCCACATATATCATGGCATTGAGCAAACTGCCTAAAGACAGAATAAAGAGCGGCTCGAAGCTGTTTGCCTGTTCTTTGCTGGAAATATATTTAAGAAACTCCTAGTAGAATGAAAATCCAGAGGTTAAAAACGCACTTCATTATGAAAGTGCGGTGTTGGTTGTCCTCATTAACTACAGAGCTGCGAGAGAAATATCATTCCAGTGACTCACTAATGCCTCTTAGTTGTTAGGTTTTTCTCTCCTAATAGCATCGGACATGACCTAATTTGCTTCCTAGTAATCACAGTTTTTACCTTAAGATCCCAGGACACCCGGGCTTTCAAGAAGCGCAGGGGTCCCTCCTGAAGCCCAGCAGTTTTGTAATATGGACCCAGACGCGAAGATGAGAAGAAGGGAGAACTCTGTCCCACTTACCAGTCTTCCACAGATACAGGGTGGGTGCCTCAGCCTCGCCCTGAGCCGCAGCCCAGCAGGCTCCCGGGCGCAGCAGCAGCAGGAGCAGCGGCAGCAGCTGCAGGACACCCCGGCGCGGGCCGGCAGCGCCTGGGCTCCGGGACGCAGAGCGCCTCGCTGGCAGCTCCATGCCGCCCGCTGCCGCTCCAGCGTCCGAATCCGGAACGCGGTTGGCAGGGAATTTTTCTTTGCCCTCACACCGTCTTCCCAAAGAGTACAGAAAGCAAAGCTCTTTCCTGCTATTGTTCGTTTCAGATGAAAAGGAGGGAAAGCGCGTTTAACACCAGGGAACAATAGCGTCCGCGGTGGCTGTGGGGGCAGCGGCCACCGCCGCTGGCGGGGATGCTGCTGCGGCTGCCATTCCGCGCAGAGTGGCAGGTCCTAGTGGAGAGGGAGGCAGCCGTCCGCAGGGGGCCCCAGCTGACTGAGCAGGTCCTTGAGGTCTGGGAGGCAGCGCAACCCCGTCGTCGCCAGCTGGAGAGAGAGGAGGGGGGCGTGAGCCGAAAAGGAGAGAGAGGGGGCTGGAGGCAGGAGGCGGTGAGAGCGCCAGGGCAAGAAATGAAGGAGCGAAGGGGAGAGGGGACACCCCGATCCAACACGCCCGCCCAAAGAACTCCCTTGCACATGGTGCGATGAAATATGTTTGGAAGGATACACCAATAAAAAGAATCATCACCCGACAGGCTTCAGCATGACAAATAACAGGCATTGAAATTCATCGTCATCCAAGGAGTCAAACGCTGGATCTAGTGGCATGCTATTCTTAGTGTGTATTTACACAAAGCATCAGTGTTTATAATGTATTTTTAAGCGGTGGCTTCTGAATTACTTGACGTGGGGAGCAGTATTTATGATCAGATGTGAAAAACAGAGTGAAAGAGTAGAGTTGTTTACTTGCTGTTGAAATGCATTTGAACACTTTCGTAAACATTGTGTTTCTTTTTGACTTAATCTGTCCTCAATAGAAATATGAACAGTACTGACTTACTGTGACAAATCGAAGTACACTGTCTTTTAAGGGCTTTA
>NW_024425563.1:61085133-61158338 GCF_017311325.1 Ursus maritimus | reverse complement strand
ACAAATACACCTTTTCCCTCCTTTCTATCACAGCCTTCTCTTAATGTTCAGGCATTGCCAAGAAACTCTTAATTGAGCCCTACCTCTAAGCAATAGGAATAATGCTTCTCACTTCATTCTTATAAACATGCCAAGTTTCAGGACTGCTGAAGAACTCTCCACGTCCTTTAGAGGGGGGAAAAAGAGCCACTAGGGAAAGGGGAGTAATTCCTCACTTGGTATTGTTTTCCTGCCTGTCACTGTCCCACCAGGACCTCGAGTCAGCACTTTGCCTGGAGGTTCTGAGGCACAATTAGTTACTGCTTTTGTTAGTTGGCTGAAAACAAAGCAGAAGAATTCTCAAGGCAGGAAAAGTTTAAATCTAAACATCCTTAAAATTGTGCACTTTAAAAATCGCGCAATTCACTACTTAAGAATTGGTCATCACACCCTCTGCGCGAGATCACTGGAGCCCCATTTGCCTTTAACTGTTAGGACTACCCTCGCTTGGCTTGTTTCCACGTGTCCCACATATCACAAAGCTATACTTAAATTCAACTCTATGCCCACATATATCATGGCATTGAGCAAACTGCCTAAAGACAGAATAAAGAGCGGCTCGAAGCTGTTTGCCTGTTCTTTGCTGGAAATATATTTAAGAAACTCCTAGTAGAATGAAAATCCAGAGGTTAAAAACGCACTTCATTATGAAAGTGCGGTGTTGGTTGTCCTCATTAACTACAGAGCTGCGAGAGAAATATCATTCCAGTGACTCACTAATGCCTCTTAGTTGTTAGGTTTTTCTCTCCTAATAGCATCGGACATGACCTAATTTGCTTCCTAGTAATCACAGTTTTTACCTTAAGATCCCAGGACACCCGGGCTTTCAAGAAGCGCAGGGGTCCCTCCTGAAGCCCAGCAGTTTTGTAATATGGACCCAGACGCGAAGATGAGAAGAAGGGAGAACTCTGTCCCACTTACCAGTCTTCCACAGATACAGGGTGGGTGCCTCAGCCTCGCCCTGAGCCGCAGCCCAGCAGGCTCCCGGGCGCAGCAGCAGCAGGAGCAGCGGCAGCAGCTGCAGGACACCCCGGCGCGGGCCGGCAGCGCCTGGGCTCCGGGACGCAGAGCGCCTCGCTGGCAGCTCCATGCCGCCCGCTGCCGCTCCAGCGTCCGAATCCGGAACGCGGTTGGCAGGGAATTTTTCTTTGCCCTCACACCGTCTTCCCAAAGAGTACAGAAAGCAAAGCTCTTTCCTGCTATTGTTCGTTTCAGATGAAAAGGAGGGAAAGCGCGTTTAACACCAGGGAACAATAGCGTCCGCGGTGGCTGTAGAGACAGCAGCCTGTAACTACGAGGATGCTGCTGCGGCTGCCATTCCGCGCAGAGTGGCAGGTCCTAGTGGAGAGGGAGGCAGCCGTCCGCAGGGGGCCCCAGCTGACTGAGCAGGTCCTTGAGGTCTGGGAGGCAGCGCAACCCCGTCGTCGCCAGCTGGAGAGAGAGGAGGGGGGCGTGAGCCGAAAAGGAGAGAGAGGGGGCTGGAGGCAGGAGGCGGTGAGAGCGCCAGGGCAAGAAATGAAGGAGCGAAGGGGAGAGGGGACACCCCGATCCAACACGCCCGCCCAAAGAACTCCCTTGCACATGGTGCGATGAAATATGTTTGGAAGGATA
Source organism: Ursus maritimus (assembly GCF_017311325.1). Lineage (NCBI taxonomy): Eukaryota > Metazoa > Chordata > Mammalia > Carnivora > Ursidae > Ursus > Ursus maritimus. Next base: position 61,156,688 of record NW_024425563.1, on the reverse strand, counting down.
CACCAATAAAAAGAATCATCACCCGACAGGCTTCAGCATGACAAATAACAGGCATTGAAATTCATCGTCATCCAAGGAGTCAAACGCTGGATCTAGTGGCATGCTATTCTTAGTGTGTATTTACACAAAGCATCAGTGTTTATAATGTATTTTTAAGCGGTGGCTTCTGAATTACTTGACGTGGGGAGCAGTATTTATGATCAGATGTGAAAAACAGAGTGAAAGAGTAGAGTTGTTTACTTGCTGTTGAAATGCATTTGAACACTTTCGTAAACATTGTGTTTCTTTTTGACTTAATCTGTCCTCAATAGAAATATGAACAGTACTGACTTACTGTGACAAATCGAAGTACACTGTCTTTTAAGGGCTTTAAAATTGAAATAGTATTTAATTAGCATTCACAATGCTAATCTAGTTACGTGGATAAAATTTTACAAAAACTAATCATAAAATTTTATTTCAAATATGCAGTAATAAAAGTGCTATCCCTTTATCTACTTCTGTCAAAAAATATGCTACCTTTAAGTATCCCCACAGTTGTGAAAAAATCAAAGGGAAAATGGGGTTTCCATTATTTGGGTATCTCCAAATTAGTACATTCTTTACTTAAAAATCCTGGACACTAATTTCTCTGAACTCTTACTGTAGAAAAATGCCTTTCACAATCTAAATTACCTAATGTTTTGGGGTCTTTTGTTCTTTGTGCTTTTACTTTCTTAAACCATATACAATAAAGGAATGTGTGAGAAATCAGATAATGCTTTGCCCTTGCTCTTTCTCTCTTTTCCTTCAATAACTTTTTATTAATTCATTTTCTAGTAAAGCTAAAATAATAAGGCATTTAGCCAATTAAAAAGTCAGCAAACAGAAAGCCAAAGAAAACTATCCACATCCGGTCAGCAATACTTGGCCAAATAAAATTTAAAAAGCAGGAAAACTACTCTTTATGACTTTACTCCAACAACACAGCCAACTCAAGAGTTTAAAATGAGGAAACTACCGTTTCTGAAAGAGGAAACCTTCCATAAAGCTCTCCCGGGACGCCTGCCGTTTTGCAGATCATTCCAGATGCAGCCCTTCTGCATGCATTAGATTAAAAGCAGGTTTGATCAAATAATTCCCAGGTCCTGCCTGTTTAAGTATTCTGACATCAGAGGAAATTAGCAATGTTTAAGGTTGCAAATTCGGTCTTTGTTTACTTTCCACTCTGTTAGGCCTCTAAGAGGGAATTAAAAGCTCAGAGAGTCCTAGCTCTGTGAGTCTGTGATTAGGAGAGATAAACTAGTGTGGATTACTATTCTTTCACTGGTTTAAAATAAATAAATAAATGAATGAATAAACCAGGCTACAATCAAAAGATTATAGATTGATAAGGAATACAAAGAAAGCCTGATCCTAACAAATGTATGGTTCCCTAAAGGAGCATTTCTTTCAACAGTTACACCAAAGAAGAACACAGAACCTGCTATGGTTTCCTCAGTGCTGTCCTCTTAGGGCAAACTCTGCAGATCACTCTGCAATGGCACTGCTTTCCTATCCTGGTTTATTTATTTCTCAGCTACTGTTAGGGCCTTTCAGGTGTACCCTGAAATCCTCCAACTCCAGTGGAAGGAAGATTTCAAGCTGGAAGTACTGTGTTCATAACAGCCCAATTTAAGCTTTCTTAGGGAGTCCCAAACCAATTCACCAAGTAGAAACTCATTATATAACTGAAAACAGAGAATCTAAAGAGTCAAGTTAGTACATTTTAATGTGCAGGGTAATTAGCCCTTCAAGAAGCCATCAGATGCTATACTTAATAGCTTACTGTCAAAAGAAAATTTAAGAGCCTGATGTTTACATTTATCCATGATGGTATAATAATTACTCATCTGGTCAAGACTTTAAATGTTATAGCTACAAGTTCAAGTATTATACATTAAGAGCCAGGAATCACTTCTAAGTCAAAAATTTACTGCCATTTAAAATACACAACTAGGGTGAATAATCTACAGCGGTGTTTGAAAATAGCGAACAGTTTGTTTCCTCCTTTAATTTCAATTTATAAAAGGCTTAAGGGTCACACACACACACACACACACACACACACACGGCTGATCAGTTAGTAGTAAAGACATCTCTGGACAAGCTTACAGAAACTGAGTCATGCAAGCATTTGTCTCCACAACTGCCACATATCTGTTCTATAACAATGCCATTATTGCACTTGAGGACAAAAATATATGGGTCTCTAAGGAGACAGATGTGAAATATATATTCAGATACATGTTCCTTTGTGAGAGCTATCGTGTCCAGTTGGATAAATCCTACCAATAAAACTGATGGACGGCAAGACATAGCAAGACATAACAATCTTTGTTTTCTAGAATATGATATAAATAATACACAAATGTTTAATGACATGATGTCAAAATTTAGTCATGAGAAGTCTCAGGGATGCAGATTAAATTGACCATCTGTACAGCCTGCCATGAAGGAAATCGTTCATCATTTTTCACAAAGAATTGTTCAAGTATTAATGAGCCAGGGCTACAAAAGTTTTCCAAACCAATGGATGAAAAATGAAAAGCATATTTTTTTAATGCTTAGAAATGAGACAATTCTGAACCTATCACCCCTCAGGTGGTGTCCTTTCATCTGTCTTTATTATTTCTGTTGTCATTTCCAAACTCCAGATAGTGAGGATGTGTACCTATCTACACACGTAAATGAAGCTATAGACACAAAACTGCTCACCGATCAAGTGTTACAGGAAACTATCTAAGAATGTCCATTCTGAAATAAAAACTTTAAATAATTTTTTCTACATAAACGCATCTTGCCATATTTAAAAAAAAAAAAAAATCACCCAAAAGAATTCTGTCTGTGTGGCCTCTAGGTGTCATACTTGACCAAGATTTGGGGTAGACAAAATTTATTTTGGGCTTCTTTCAATTCCCTCTGCCACACCCACCAAAGTATTAAAAGATAAAACATTTCACTTTTTATCTTTGTAATAAGGAGTCACAGATTTTGCTTTCTTCCCCAATTCTGACTCTAACATTCACCTTTTATTTTCTTTCCAATTCCTTTTCTTTATAAGCTCGTTGGTTTCACTTGTTGGTTGGTTTATTAGTTTGCTGGTTTGTGTGGTGAGGGGAGGACAGATTCTAAATTTCAGATAGTTTTACAGAAAGAAAATCAGTCTCATAGTTTCTCCATTTTACTCAAAACTAAACCTGTTTGGAAACCATATGGATATGCCAAATAGTGAGACCCCTTGTTTTGAGTATCAGGTGAAAACGTACAATATTTTGGCTCACATCCTTCTTGGGATCCTATCCTAGGCCGTGTGTGAGCATCAACAGTCATGGACGCAAGGTAGTATCCAAATTGCTAAAAAAAAAAATTTCACTAGTGACTTAAGAGGATGTTTCTATAGAGAACACCATGGCCAATACAAGGATTTAGGCATTTGAAAAGTACAGAGGAACAACATATTTAAGGCAATATAATTGACTAGTTATCACCAGTTGTGCTGCTGTCCTACAGATAATTAAAAGGTACAGGCCTTTAACAAACTATTGAAAACTAAATATGAAGGTCAAGACTCCTTAAAGAGAGACCCCTGTCTCCTGCTGCAGTAGAGTAGAAAAAAAGCCGAAGATCAAACTGGAAATGTAACAGTTAAGAGCTGACAACTGCAGAGATGATTGATTGATAAACTCAGGCAAGTCTGTTATGCTGAGATTAGGGTTCTGTTTGGGAACACCTGGAACCTGATACGTGAGATAACTATGTCTGGGTGGATGTCTCAAAGTCTTTGTCTCCAGACTCCTCTGAGTTTCCAAAGCCTTCCCAGGTGACCCCTCCCTGTGAAAAGCTAGCACACCCTCTTCCTTGCAAGACTTCCTTGTTCCTTGTTCCACCCCCTCTTCTAGTCTGGAGGCTGGTAACTCACCAGGGTTAAGTTGCTGCATTAAATCAGCATAGGACATGCTGGGCCTGTTAAGATTATAAAAGAAGCTACAAGACTTAGCTAGGATGTACTGGTAAGAGCCAGAAGAATATTCATGGGGATAGACTTTGAGAGTGTCTGATGAGAGGCCAGAACTTAAGACAGGATAAGAGTGAGTTTATTAACTTACGGGACACTCCAAGGAGACAGAATTGAACACCCTGCCAAGAACTGAGAGGGCAGTGCAGGATTCTTCCTAGAATCCTGGAAGATCACTGATGGAAACTGGAACACCTGAAGTATCAAGGCAGACAGGGAAGGAAGGGATGTGCTGGGATAAAGACATCATGGAAGGACAAGGAAGACCCAAGAATGGATTATGCTCCTCCAAGGGGACATGCAGAGGGCACACTAATCACCAAAAACATCAAGAATGTGTTGGTGAGAGGGACAACAGCATCATAAAATTCCATGGTGGGTCTTCACATGCCACCAGAGGAGAGGAAGCCACAAAGGTTTAAATCCCTGATCTGCTGGAGTTAGTGTCTGTACATGGTTATGAAGTAAGGTTCTAAATTTCATATTTTACACATTGATATCCAATTGTCCCACTACGATTTAAAGGATTATTTTTCTTACTGAATTGTGTCAAGGCTTTTTAGCAAAAATCATTTGACCATAAATGAAAAGATTTCTGACCCCCTGATGTGCTTATCTTTATGCTCACACGACATTATCTTGATAATTATAGCTTATACTAAGTTTTGAAATTTAATAATCTTACGACCACCAACTTTTCTTTCTCAAAAACGTTTTGCCTATTCACAGTTCTTTGCATACCCACGCTTATTTTAGGATCAACCTCTCAATTTCTACAAATTGCCTGCTGAGAATTAGACAGACATTGCAATGGTCTATAGATGAATTTGAGGTGAACTGTCATATTAATGATACTGTCTTCCAATTCATGAACATGGAACATCTCTTCGTTTACTTAGCTCTTCATAAATTATTTTCAAGAGTATTTTATACTTTTCAGGACACACACTGCACTTATTTTGCTAAACTAAGACCCGAGTTTTACTGTTTTTGATGTACTCGTGAACAGAATTATTTTCTGAACTTTGTTTCAGATTGTTTATTGCCAAGATATAGAAGTCAAGTTGATTTTTACATAGTGATTTTATACCCTACAATCTGGCTTAACTCATCTCTAACTTCTAATAAATATTTTCTAAATTTCAAATTTTTCAATATATAAATTAACTGCAGATAAACACAATTGTTATTACAATGTTATTATAATTATTATTTTGCCTATTATCTGGGCTAAGACTTCCAGCACAATGTTAAATACAAGTGGAGAGAGCTGGTATCCTGGCTTTGTAACTGATCTTAGAAAGAAAATATGCAGTCTTTCACTATGAAGTATGATGTGAGCTGTAGATTTTTTCAAAGATGTCATTTCCATGCCTAGATTGAGAAATCTACGTTAATTCTCAGATCGTTGAAAGTTTTTTTTTTTTAATCATGAATGGGTGTCAGAATTTCCTGAATGATTTTTCTGCATGCTCTGTTTTATAAATCTTTAAATGATCAATATAGTGTATTAACTGATTTTCTCATGTTAAATCAACCTTGCATTCTCAGAATAAATCAACACTTAGTCAGGGTATAAATCCTTTATGTTACTGAATTTGATTTTCACATTCAGTTTAGGTTTCTCCGGCTACTCATTAGGAACCTTGATCTTGAGGTTTTTTTGCTGTTGCTCTGACTTGTGATGCTAGCCAGCTTTGGTATCAGGGTGGTACACACGTCAGAGAATAAGCTGGGAAGTGTTCCCTCCTCTTCTATTTTCAAAGTTTGTGAAGGACTATATGACTTCTCCTTGAAATACTTAGTATTCACTACTGACACCAGCTGGGCCTGGACATTTCCTTTATGAAAAAAATATTTCATTACAGTTTCAATTTCTTTACTTGTAATAGATCTCCCCAGATTTTCAGTTTCTTCTTCCCTAAATTTTGCTTACTTGTATTCTAGGAATTTATTCATGTTATCCAAGTTGTTAAAATCAATGGCAAAAGTTTGTTCATAATATTAAATTAAAATCCTTTAAATTTATATAGAACTGGTAGTGATTTCTTCTCTTTCATCCCTGACTTTGGGAATTCATGTCTATTTTCTTTTTTCTTGGTCTAGCTAAAGGTCTTTAAAAAAAAAAAATTAACTTTCCACTGAACACACTTGTTTTTCTTTTTAATTTTCTCTATTGATTTTGTGTTTTAATTCATTGATTTACACTCTAATTTTATAATTTCCTTTCTTTTGCTTGCTTTAGGTTTAATTGCTCTTTTTTCCTCATTTCTTAAGGTAGAAACTTAGGTCACTGAGCCCTTGGGTTACTTAGGTACTTACACAGGGTATTTCCTTACTTAAGTTACTGAGGCCTTTCATACTTTTTGATATAAGACATAAAGCCAAAAATTTCCTCCTAAGCATTGCTTATCTACATTACATATATTTTGATATGTTGTGTTTTATTTGCATTCAGTTCAAATATATTCTTAATTTCCCTTATGATTTACTCCTTGATCTAGGAATTATTTCCAAACACACTATGTAATTACCATGTATCTGAAGGTTTTCCAGATCTATTTATGGAAGTCTATTTTTAGTAAGATCTACTTTGCAGGATTTCTACATTTTGTTTCATTTGTTGTTTTGGTTTGTTTGCTTTACCTTTGTTCAGCCTTGTCTTATGATTCAGCTTATGGTTTATATTGAAGAATGTTTCACCAGCACTTAAGAAGAAAATGTATCCTTCAGACGTTGGGAGTTTTCTATAAAGTTCAAGTTGATTGATAGCACTGTTTAAATTTCTATATCCCGGCTGCCTTTCTGTGTAGTTGTTTTATCAATTATTGAGAGTGGATTATTGTTATCTCCAGATACTACTGCTGAATTGTCTATTTTTCCTTTTAGTTTGGTCAGATTTTATGTCATATATTCAAGAGCTCTGTTGCTAGGTGTGCATATATACACTGATTGTTATGTGTTCCTTACAAATTAACCCTTCTATCATTAGGACATATCCTTCTTTGTTTTTTCACCAATTTTTCCTATTGTGAAGCTTATTTATTTTTTAACAACATAGCTACTTTAGCTCCCTTATTGTTGTTTGTATGGCAAATATTTTTTCTATCCTTTAGCTTTCAATTTTTGTATTTGAATTGAGGGTGTATCCCTTATAGACAGCATGTAAGCTGAGTTTGTTTTCAGTCTAGTCCAATAAATGTTTGCCTTTGGATTGAGGTTTTTAGTTTATTCACATCTAATGTAATTACTCAAATGGTTATATTTACATTGTAATTTTGCTATTATTTTTAATTTTTTAATAATAGCTTTGAACCATAATTTACATACCATATAAGGTGTCCATTTAGAGTGTACAATGCAGAGATTTATCCACACAGTTTTAGTGTTATCACCACCATGTAGTTTTAGAACATTTTCATTAAGCCAAAAAGAAATCTCAAGCCCATTGTCAGTTACTCCCACTCCTCCCTTCCCCAGACTCTGGCAACCACTAACTTTATCTATGGGTTGATCTAGTCTGGACATTTCACATAAATGAAACCAAAATACATGGCCTTTTGTGAATGGTTTTTTCACTTAGCATAAGTTTTCAAGGTTCATTCATGGTATATCATGAATCAGTATTTCACTGTATTTCATGGTTGAATAACATTTTCTGTGGATATACTACATTTTCTCGATCCTTGAATCAGCTGAAGGACATTTGAGTTGTTTCCACGTTTTGGCTATCAAAAATAGTCCTGCTATGAATATTTTGTACGTCTTATCACTCTTTGTACCTCTGTTCCTCCTTTATGCCTTCTTTTGTGTTTTTTTAGAATCCTATTTAACCCCTCTGGATTTTTTAAAATAATTTTTTAATTTAATGGTTACTACTCTAAGACTACAATATCTATTTCAGCTTTTTACCACCTATTTCAGAATTATTCCCATAAAATATAGAATTTTCCAGTATATATTTTTTCCTCCTATGTGATCTATATATGTTATAAATGCAAGAGAACAGTGTTATAAATCCTGTATAAAATTTTATATATTTTAGAGGTAAGAAAATATAAATATGTTTATAGACTCATATTTAATTATATGCTTACCATTTCTTTATGTGATTTGAGTTATTGTTTAGTTTCATTTTTTTCATACTGATGAACTTCCATTAGTTTTCTTGTAAGGCAGGTCTATTAAGCAATCTTCTCAGACTTTATCTGTTAACATCTTTATTTCATCTTCATTTTTGAAGGGTGGTTTTGTCAGATAAGGATTTCTTGGTTTATATTTTTGTTTTCTTTCAACTCTTTGAAGATGGCATTGCAATGTTTTCTGGAAACCATTATTTCTGATGAAAAGTCAGCTAATGACTTTGTTGTGGTTTCTTCGTATTTGAGGAATCTCCTTTCTCTGATGCTTTATATTTTCTTTTTATAGTTGATATGGATCTTCTATTCTACTCAGGGTTTGTTGAATTCCCTAAGCACTTAATGTTTCTCATATTTGGGAAGTTTCTGAGCACTATTTCTTCAATATGTTTTTCTGTTCCCTTCTCATTTTCCTTCTAGAACTTCCATGACCAATTTTTTGGCATGCTTGATTTTGTTCACAGGTCTTTAAAGGATTTGCTCATTTAATTTTTTTTTTTCAGATTCATCAGATTAGATAATATCTACTGATCTCTGTTCAAGTTTAGTGATTCAACTGTTCTACCTTCCAGGGTCTTAGACTACTTCCATCTTTTGACTCAGTGTCTCAATCTGCAGCCTACATGATTGCCTCTGAAGGGAAGGGAAAGGCAAGAGAGTTCTAAAGTACTATGAGATGTTTACATTACTGCTCTCTACATACCATTAGTCAAAATTACACCATACAGCCACAATCTAATTGCAAGGGAAGCTGGTAAATATGTCTCCCTATATGACCAAGATGAAGAAAACGGAACAGATTTAATAAGTAAAGCAATATATCTGCCATATTCCTACATGCCAATATCAGGCAATTGTGTCACCCAAAAGCCTTGTGATTTTTTTGTTGTCTGCCTACGTAAGTACCCTGTCTACATATTTTCAGGTCAAATTGTTGGGCACATAGGTGGGCAAGAGTGGATTAATAATCACTGAAATGCAAAAATTGGAGTCTGTTCTCTAGAGAGCTGGCAGTGATTAAGTTGGCATTGGTAGACCTCTCTTTGGTCTAATCAAATAAGAAAAATAAATTCACATTGGAGGCAGGCTGGGGGTGATTACTCCATAATGCATTGAATAGAAAAGATCTCTGCTTCATTCCCAAACCCTACAAAACAATCAGTAGCAGAATTTAAAATGTATAAATGCATAAGGCCAAATAGGAGAGAAAAAAAGTTTTGTCTTTGATAAAAGAGGAGGACAGATAGTAGATCCCTATGTTGTACTACCCCTTCAGCTTTGTATTTGCACACATTTTTGTAACAGGTTATCAGACTTCACAGTCCCTCAGACATGATTCACATAAACTGCAATGCGAATGGCTCTCTCTGGGCTCCACAACACGACAGACTTTCTTTACCTCGCACTCAGAATAGGAAATATTTCTAACCTTTCCTGATAAACATTTTTTGCTTTACTCTGATAAATATAAGGTATCAGTTTCCTCCATGTAGCGGAGTTATTTTTAAAGTTTTCTTCTCACTGAATTTTTCACTTTTTTCTAAATTTTTTTAAGTTATCGCTACACCCATCATGGGGGCTCAAACTCACAAACCCAAGATCAAGGGTGGTAAGCTCTACCGACTAAGCAAGCCAGGCATCCCTCTCAATTTTTTTTTGACACCACTCATTTTGTATTACCTCTTCTCCTTTTGTATTTGGCCTTATTTATACATTTTAAGTTCTAGTGTTGACGTTTTTGTATGGTTTGGGGATGAAGCAGAAAAAACTTGTAAGTTCCTCCCTCATCTTTAATTGGGAGTCATTATTTTATTCTCTATTTTTCTCTTTTATATTTTCTAGTCAACTATTAAAACAAAACCTTAATATTTAATATTAATATTTAATTGACTCATGTTCATTACCTTTACAAGTTAAATGTCATTTAAAACTTTCACATCAGATGAAATAGATGGCGAAGATACTATTTCATGGCAAAAGAAAAAAATAACACAAAGGTTTAACAACTTTCACATGTAGTTAGTGTTAGGGGTGAAAGTAGTAGGATGCCATGATTTCTCTATATACTGTGTTGTCTGGATGAGAGACAGCTTTCTAAAAATTAGTGATTCAGTAGAGACTATCTGCACTGAAAAATGTAAAAACACAAACATTTGTCTAATTCGAATTTATTCAGAGTACTATAAGGTTCATAACAGATGCATGACAAGTATTTGTGACAAGAGGGAAATCATTTCAATAAATAATTCACATGCCTAAAATTTAAAAAAGAACTGTTTTCCTTGTTTTAGTAATCAGAAAGGAGGAGTAACAACTGTGCCTAAGTGGTCCAGGACTGGAAACGCAGAATGAATTCAAGAACAATACTCTTCCTAAGAATGAATGAATCTTGGCACACAGGAGCACCACTAACAAATTAAAAAAATGAAGCATGTCTTTGAGATAAAATTTAATTTACTACATAATAGTTATGATTCTTTTAGAAGAATTAATATTTTTTAGTTTTGATATTGATATTTTAAGTGGATATGTCTTTCTTTGCTAAGAAAGTGGCCTTGCTTTATACTTCTGCTGAGTAGGTGGTGAAAAGAGACCAGCTGTTCAACACATCTTGGCATTTGTAAGTATAGATGCATTCATTTTTATAGACTAAGATATGCTTATATCTCACACCATGCATTATAATGCAATAAAAAACTATATTTATGCTGAATTCATTTGGCAATGAAAATCAAACTCAGTGTAAGATGAAGATATGACACTCTGAGGAAAAAAAAAGCAAATGTCACTAAATTAGCTCCATCCATTGTACTACCCTGTGGTGACAGCAGACGTCACTACCAATTTTCTCAAGCTGCTGGTACACGTCTGTAACTGAAAACAGTATAAAAAGCTTTCTAATTAATTGCTACTGGCAGATCTGCTACTTCCAAAAGTTTTTCCCCTGAGATACAGATGCTAACCTGTCTCAGCATATGACAATTGCATCCTTTTATAATTTACAAAGAAAATATTTTTCTTTTATTTGCTAATTGACGGCACAGAGAATGTTGCAATAGGTCCCAGATGATAAAGAGTATTATTTTTTAATTATTCTCTTTTCTAACTTGAATAATGGGTTGAGAGCTGTCAAGTTTTGCTTGAACAATAGCTCACCATCCAATTTTACTCAACTAAAGAGAGATAAACATAAGCAGTTAAGCTGGGATATGAATAAAAGCAGTTCTTCAAAACTCTATCAGCAAGTAAGACTATGGAAGCCACAACGTATTTCATTTACCAAATTGCTGTGAACCCTCAACATAAGAGAGCTGGGATTGTGGCAAAATGCCTTTATAAACACAGGTGTACCTAAATGAAAAGTGATAGAAACAACATTTTGTGGCTCTTTGAATATTCTGAAAGTCTTACATTTTGAGTTCAAATTCAAAATAGGGATATAACACTGACTTCAGAGCAATACCATCAAAATTGTACACAGCCACATATCTAGATCTAAGCTCTTCCAGCGCCTGCTGAGTCATGACCCAGATTTGGTCACAGAAAAGTTTACAGTACCCACTTATCTTTACCACAATTCTTATACAATCTCTGATATATCTCCCAAATTAAGGAAAATTAACCCATTCATTCAACAAAAAAATGGGACAAAATTTACTGAGTGCCTACCATGTGACAAGTACTATGTTAAGCTCTGGAAATACCAGTGCTTATACATCATGCATCACTGAGCCTTCCTGTACTCATGACACTGAGCTTGGACCTGTACATGCTGGTCAAACTGCCATGTTCCTTGACTCTAGAGCAACATAGTATATATGATGGGCATTATGTAAACAAAAATGAAATGTAGTATGGAGGGAAAAAAACACAAAATCAAGGGGAAAAAAAAACCCATTAATATACTAATAGCCAGGACATTGTATTGGCATATAAATAACTAACAGTGGGTATTATCCTCAATCGATACTTTGCAGAGTAAACTGCTCCACACAGGCAGCCCCCACAGTGTGTAATGAGCAGAAACTTCATGCTCTCTGTGTTGCCACTGCTGATGTTTGAGTCCTGCTGTTCTCACATTCTGGGCTGCTGAGATGACTGCACTTTCTTGGCAGCTGAAAGGAAAGCTTGCTCTGGTTTCTCCCATAACAAGCAAAGGACAAAACCCATAATCCATCTTAATATCACCCCATCTGAATTGAAAGGTAGCGTTGTCATTGTTGGGGGACCGGAAACATCACTGACAATGGCTAATGTGGAAAAAAAAAAAAAAACAGAAACAAAAAAACACCAAAACAAAGAATAAAAAAATATTAACTCAATGGGCTTAAACCACAAGAGATTTCTCTGTAGTGAAATGGAGCACAGACCCAGACTCAATCATATTTCACTAGCTCATTATGCAATTATATGGGCTTATAATGGTTTAGTGTTCTTAGAAAAAAATAGGTTCACAGATAAAGACAGAGTAAGTAGAGATTTTTAAATGGGTAATGTGTTGCTGATATAAGCACAGATGGTATTTATTTTAATGAACAGCAGCACTAATATATTTCATTATTTCAGAACATACAAGTACAGAGGAACACCAGTGCTAGTCTACTTTTCATAAAATTTTCTTAATATATTCTCATAAAATTCCAACAATTGTAAGTTTATCTCTGATATAACATGGATTATTTCCTTGGTATTCCATGAAATTAAAAATCTCCTGCATTAGGTTGCTTCATGTTGGACTGTTAGCCAATGTATTCCTCAGTCATTAAAAAGAAAAGTCTTAAGCCTCATGATAAATAAACCTAATGCTTACCTCTAAGCAACAAAGTAATTAAAATTAATAGTAAACATTTGCTTTACAGCATGTTTTTCCTCTCTAAATTATGATTTTTGCAACATTTCTTTAAATGGTTTTCACTTTTATTGCACTGCAAAAGTGGAATCATATTCTTTGTATGCACTTCATTATCTCATTTGATTGGGTTTTAATTCCTGCAACATACAGCAAAGGCTGATGTGCCTTTTGCAATTTGAAACAGTGGATGCATGCTGAGAATAATTAGCTTCACTAAGGCAGAACAAATGATTTCTTTGCAAAACACCAAATCTGTGTTTCAACAAAGATAATTGCAGAATACCCAAGTTATCTGGGGTCTTCCAGTATAGTGGTTACTTTGAGTTTAATTAACATTTTTCTAATCTTAATTCCCTAATAACTATAGTGAACCAGAGATTATCATAAAGAATGTTGCTTTTGAAATCTGGAGGTGGGCAGACTTCCTTTTTTGAATTGGTTCATTTGATTTGTCAGTTTCCATTAAAATATTTCTTGTATGTTGATTTTTTTTATCAAGTATTACTTGTTTCTAATAATAATTTAAGAAAAATAATTTTATTGTTGGCTGTCGCTACCAGAATGGCACTGGATTATTCTTCCTGCCCTGTTCACACTGAAATTTTGAAGATCTTTTATTAATCTGATAGAGGAATATTTGTAAGAAGCCAGATTAAATTTTTCCACATTTTTAAAACTGAGATATTATGAATATGGTAATTAAATCCCACCAATTTGTACTAAAGAAAAGTCACTTAGTGATAGCAAAAGACTAATTTTTTTTTTTTAATAATTAAGGGGTTAATCTTCTCTAAACCAGTAAAATCTGTACTAAAATGTTCATTCAATTGTTTATATTTTGGTTAAGATTCTTACTGAGCTAATGATTATTGCAGCACCTTGAGTGGAATTACTAATCAGAGCTTATTACACAGCAAAAAGGTCATGAGTGCATACTGCTCTGAAATTAAACCTTATTTTCATATCCCTACATGGCTATAGGAAACTTAAGATGTTGCTGCCTTACAGAGAACCATCTACCACCTTACAGTTCCAGATACCAATGGTTTGACAAGTCTAATCCATGCAAGACTCCTTCAACTGCTCTGACCATGCTACAAACACATTCATCTTCTAAAACGTCTCTGGAAAAATCAAATAAAGACAACCATAAAAGTTTTAATCTTTATAATCTGTATTTATAACACCACTGACAGTCAATAAAGTTATTATCAAATTAAGTTCCATTCTATATCTACAATTTCAATCCTGAATATTAACAAGTTTCTGCTATTTGGGTGACTAAGATAGGAGGAATGTGTTTAAAATGTAAGAAATATTCTCCTTTCCTCACTTTGAGACTCTGAATCACCAAAAAGTTTAGTACTTTTTGGGAAGTGAGTTTTATCTTCAGAATTGTGATTCTAAATATAATTTCTGAAGTGCTAACTGACCTGTTGTATAGATGCTCTTCATGTATCTACACATTATTAAATTGTAGTTATCAGCCCAGTTAGCAAATGCAATAAAAGTAATGAAAATTCCTTGAAAACTACTGAAGCTAGAGTAAAAAAGAGAATTAAACAAAAACAAGCCAGAATGCGAAGTGTATGGAGTTTTAAGAGTATTAAATAGTTTGCCAAAGGAACCCTGCTTTATTTTTATTCAAGTTTTTAGAAAGACTGTTTATTGAATAATGTGTATTCTTTACACCACCAAGCACCTAGGGAGTCTTCCTAATTATTTTTCTCAGTAAATGACTTGGGTTAGAGTCAAAGTGCTATATCCTGGAAGACTTTTAAAAACTCATATTCTATATAGATATGGACACACAGAACTATAAAACTCACTTTGTTCTAGTAATAGCTACCAAGTAAAGTCCTTTTTGTCTGGCAAGCCTGTAATCTTGACATTTTTCCCTTTTTACTAAATTCCATCTCTGCCTCATATTGGTTAGATGAGGTTCAAAGCCATACTTACGTCATTTAATAAATGTGAATTCAAAAGAAGTTTAAAAAACAGTATTTATTGAAATGCTGTCCCATTAGAGTAAGAATAAATTTTTATTGCTAATCAACTTTAGTTGCTTTACCAATCCTTTCATTTAAAAGGTAGAAGTCAACTGAAGTCTATTAAGAGAATATAATTGGTTGTTGGGAGCTTTTGGATTATTGATTCAGTTTCATCAGTAGTAATCAGTCTGTTCAGATTTTCTGTTTCTTCCTGATTTAGTCTTAGAAGATTGTACGTTTCAAGGAATTTATCCATTCCTTCTAGATTGTCCAATTTGTTGGCATAATTTGTATTTCAGTGGTATTAGTTTTAACTTCTATTTCATTTCTGATTTTATTTATTTGAATCCTCTCTCTTTCTTGATCAGTCTGGTTAAGGCTTATCAATTCTGTTTACCTTTGCAAAGAAACAGCTCTTAGTTCCATTGATATTTTCTGTAGTTTAAACAAATATAACAAAAATATACCTTGCTATGGATTGGAAGAATTAACATTGTTAAAATGTCCATACTACCAAAAGTAATCTACAGATTCAATGCAATCCCTATAAAAATACCAATAGCATTTTTCACAGAACTAAAACAATTCTAAAATTTGTATGGAACTATAAAGGACCCCAAATGGCCAAAGTAATCTTGAAAATGAGCAAAGCTGGAAGTTTCAAAATACACTACAAAGCTATAGTTATCAAAACAGTATGGTACTGGCACAAAAACACAGAGATGAACAGAACAGGATATAGCCCAGAAATAAACCCCCACATATATGATCAATTAATCTACAGCAAAGGAGGCAAAAATACACAATGGGGAAAACACAGTCTCTTCAATAAATGGTGTTAGGAAAAGTGGACAGCTACATGGAAAAGAATGAAACTGGACCATTTTCATATACCATATACAAAAATAAACTCAAAACAGGTTAAATACCAAAATATAAGACCTAAAACCATAAAACTCCTAGAAAAACAAAACCATAGGTAGTAATCTCTTGGACAATGGTCTTAGTAATATTTTTTTGGTTCTACCTTCTGAGGCAAAGGCAGAGAAAACAACAAATATAAACAACTGGTACTATATACCAAAGCAAAAAGACAACCTACTAAATAAAAGAGGATATTTGCAAATCATATATCTGATAAGAGGTTAACAAAGTATATATATGTAAGAAAATTTCATAAAACACCACAAAAAAATTCGATTCAGAAATGGGCAGAAAATCTGAATAGACATTTTTCTGAAGATGATATACAGACAGCCAACAGATGTATGAAAAGATATCCAATGTCACTATTTATCAGGGAAATGCAAATCAAAACCACAATGAGCTATCACCTCATACCAGTCAGAATGGCTTGTACCAAAGAGACAAGAAATAACAAGTGTCAAGGAGGATGTAAAGAGGGAACCCTTGTGCATTGCTGGTGGGAATGTAAATTATTGCAACCACTATGGAAAACAGTACGGAGGTTCTCAAAAGTAGAAATACCATACAATCCAGCAATTTCACTTCTGGGTATTTATCCCTCCCCCCCCAAAAAAAACCCAAATACACAAATTCAAGAAGGTATATGCACCCCTAATGTTCACTGCGGCCTACTTCCTTTATCCAAGATATGGAAGTGACGTAAGTGTCTATCGGTAGAGGAATAAATAAAGAAGACATGGTGTATATATACAATGAAATATTATTCAGCTTTAAAAGGATGACATCTTGCCATTTGTGACAACATGGATGGAACTACAGGGTATTATGTTAAGTGAAATAAGCCAGAAAAAGACAAATACTGTACGACTTCACTTACACGTGGAATCTAAAAAAAACAAATGAACAAAAACCAGAAACAGACTCATAAATACAGAGGACCACCTGGTGGTTGCCAGAAGTGAGGACAGTGGGTAGATGAGCAAAACAGATAAAGGGGATTGAGAGGTACACAGTTTTAATTCTAAATTAGTCATGAGGATATAAAGTATAGCAGTGGGAGCAAAATCAATATTATAACTACATATGATGACAAATAGTAACTAGAATTATGTGATCATTTTGTAATGTATATAAATGTCAAATTACCATGTTGTACACTTAAAACGAATATTTATGTCACTTTAAAAAAATAGTAATCAACAAAAAAAGAATACAATTAGAAAACCATGAAAATTTTCTGCGAATACCATGATGTTGAAATAGTTTAATCATTAGTTTAGAATTAGTGATACCAGTGACAAATTACTAATGTTTCATACAAAAGGTTAATGACTCCTGTTCAGAAATACTTAAGTGACAATAAAAGAAGGATTGTGTTTTATTTATATGTGGTAAAAGAAGGTAGATCTGATTGTGCACCAGTGAAAAGATAAAGTACAGCTGACCCTTAAAAAAAAACATATGTTTTAACTGTACAGGTCTCCTTATACACAGACTTTGTTTGATAGTACAGGGCAGTACTGTAAATGTATTTTCTCTTCCTTATCATTTACTTAACGTTTTCTTTTCTCTACTTTATTGTAAGAATACTGTATGTCATACAGAAAACATACCAAATATGTATTAATCAACTATTCGTGTCATTGGTAAGGCTTCCAGTCAACAGTAGGCCATTAGTAATTAAGTGTTGGGGGAGTCAAAGTTATACACAAATTTTCAGCTGTGTGGGGCTTTGACACACGTAACCCCTGTATTGTTCAAGTGTCAACAGTATTCTAAGAATTATCACCTTAACCTCTATAAAGCAATACATACCACTAACCTCATTTACTTTTAATTTAGTCCTTAAGGTATCTTGTCTTTCTACCATTTGAAATTAAATGAACGGATATATAATTATATGAATCATACTCTTCCCACCCCTTCCACTTGACTCACAGAAATAAGTTTTGCTCTACATAAAATACAGACAAATCATACTAAGCAAGAAAAACAGCCTGACAGGAGCCTGCATAGAAGAAAAGGACTGGATAGTAAAGAGCTATCTTTGCCTTCAGACAATACACATTCACTTTCTATCATAGAACCTCACAGAAATAAGTTTTGTTCACAGACTCACAGAAGTTTTGTTCTATATAAAATACAGACAAATCACACTAACCAAGAAAAACAGTCTGACAGTTATTAATATGTAACTTAACACTGCATTCTTTTTGTTTCATTGAACATACCACAATACAAAGACATAATGTGTAACTTAAAATTGTCTTTTTTCTCGTTTCATTGACCCTACCACAATATAAAATTTTTGTTATGAAAAATAATTACGATACAACCAACAAAAACTGTAGGCTAATTTCACTAAGAAATACTGATGCAAAATTTTGAATTAAAAATTGGCAAATTGGGGTGCCTGGGAGGCTCAGTTGGTTAAGCGACTGCCTTTGACCCAGATCATGACACTGGAGTCCCAGGACTGAGTCCCGCATCAGGCTCCCTGCTCAGCAGGGAGACTGCTTCTCCCTCTGACCCTCTCCCCTCTCCTGCTTTCTCTCACTTTCTCTCTCTCTCAAATAAACAAAATCTTAAAAAATAAAAATTAAAAAAATTAAAATTGGCAAATTGTGTTTGCACAGCAACAGAACACTGTATTATTATTTAGAGTCACGTCTAAATGGTTGAAGATTAGGATTTACAGTCTATAGTTCCTGATATTCACAGGGAGAAAGAGATACATTTTGTGATGATCATATGTACCAAAAAGAAATTTGATAAAATTTCTTATGAAAAGAAAGTAAGAATGGATCAATATTTTCATGATAAAAGGTGCATGGCTCTTACCACAAAGCAATTCTATTCTTCATCAAATATTTAATATATTCTCACTAAATTAGTAAGATACAAATGCCATTACCACTAAAATTTTATATTATTCTAATAGTATAAGAAAATATAATTAGACAAAAGAAAAAAAATAGACAACTAGTAGAAAAAGTTAAGATGATTAACTAAAAGCTACAATATTATATATCAGAGAAACCCAAAGATAACCAATGAAAAATCTTTAAAAATTAAAAAAATAAGATTAAATGCTTAATATATTAAGTATTCATTAATTTTCTGAAAACTAAGAATTTTAATTAGAAAATACAATCAAAAGGATTCTCATTTATAAATGATAAAATGAGATAAGCTAAAAGAATTTAGGAATTAGTGAGAGATACAGGATGTATATAAAAAGATAAGTTGAATTTTCTTGGGAGGTTTCCTTAAAAAAAAAAAAAAAGGCAAAAAAAAAAACAAACCCATAAACCCACTTACTTACTTACATGCAAACATGTAATTTTCCCTAAATTTTATGTCACTTTTCTTACTTTAATCCATATAATTATGTGAATAGTAAAATATGCAGTAGGACATTCCTAAATGTGACAAATGGATTCTAGCATTTATACAGAAATACACAGCTGTGAAACAGTCACTGTAATAAAGAAAGAATCTGGTTCTACTAGATAAATGTACCATTTTCAAAAAACATGGGAGCAGCACAATTGGAGATGTGCACAACTGTGCACCTGCAGACAAATCACTGGACAGAGCTGTAAAACAAAAGTTTACGGGATAACAGAGCATGATAAAAGGGGCAGCATTTCTAAGTAAAGAAGAAACACTGAAGAAAACAGGAGATGTTTGCACAGATCACTAGCCACTTCGAAGTCAGGAATAATGAATTTTTCACACTTTAAATTACAGAAGAATCAAAGACATACCGTGACTAAAAATGAAACTGTCTATGCACTAAAACAGAATGTGGGAGAATATTTTTACAAATCTGGGGTGAAGAGGTTTTTCTTAAAAAGTCAACAACTCAAAAACCATAAAGAAGTCATATGGCTTCATCATAATTAATTGTCCCATATGGCAAGTAAAATAAAATAACCCACCAAAAATAAGATCAGATGACAAAGAAAAACTGGAAAAAGCTTTTCCTGTACTTTTTTCATTTTTAATAAAATCTCTAACAAATTAAGAGAAGATGTTTAATACTATCAAAATGTGGATTAAGCACCAATAGGCAGTTTGCTACACAGTTGGCCAAGAGACATAATACATGTTCAACCTTATAATTCAAAAAAATAAAACAGCAAGGAAAAGTCAGTTTTTCACTTATCATAGTAGCCAAAATTAAAGTGTTTAATATTTAAAGGAGTAGCTACATTTTGTCCCTCTGGTAATCCTTCTGGCAAAGAAGCACCATCTTCCCATTCTATCGTAATCATTTTGCCTACTCCGTATTTTCCAGGAAACAGTTAACTGCTCCGACCTCCCCCCATTCCAAGAGTAGCTAAATGCTGCTGTCTGTGATGCTATTGATGAGCCTGCCCTCTCACACCCTAGGTAAGATCCTGGTTAGGTACAACCTCTTCACAGTTTGACAGTATCTACCAAAATTAAAAGGACAATACCTCCTTTATCAAACTTTTCAGAGATTTATCCTAATGTGTAAGATCCTTAAGATAGAAGATAAAGGAGAGTTTCTTTTTATTGCTTGTCCTCCAGTGAGAGTTGCATTTTATTTCAAAAGAAACACATACTATTTGTATGATAAAAAATGCTATTAAAAAGAAAAATGTAAAACTAATGAAATCACTAATGAAATGAAAAATTCATATTGGAGTAGTAGGTAGCACTTAAAATGCAAACATAAAATTAAACATACAGATAATACCGTAAGAAAGGCCCTGAGATACAATCACCACAAAGTGTAGCTAGATGGGACAGTGCCAGTAGAGTTCGCCTGAGGAGGAAACACATAACTAGAACAAGTCACATTTTAAAAGGAAAAAAAAAAATTCTCCCATAATTGAAAAAAGGAGTCTTTATGTTGAAAGTCTTATTATAATTTTTCTATGATTAATGAAAGGCGGTCCACTCAGAAATCATAAACATTCTGTAAGAACAACAACAAAAAAAACTGATATCAGCTTTGCCACTGAAATAAAGAAAATACACTACACAACACATATTTGATTGTAAAGTGTAGATTCATTAACCATGGAGTGAACTTTGTACCCTATATTTAGAAAACGGGGTTTTTTTTGAGAAATACATTCCAAGTTTTGATAACCAGAACCATATTCCTATTACTATTCTCCCATTCTCCAGGAAACTGGAAGTTACTCTCCGGAGAAGTTAAACCAGAGAGACATGGATATGCAGGAAAAGCGAAGTCTGGAGGAGAGGAACCGTACTGAAATGGGGAGGCTACATAGACAGCTGCATACTGAACTGGGAATCATTCAACTCCTTCCCTTTCAAGCAGCTGTCAGAATGCTAGAAACCATATACACTCAACAAAGGAGACTTGAGGACACCACCTCTCTGAAGAAGACAGTCCCAAAGGAAAGAACAAGAGATTTTTAATGAACACCACCTGTAGAGTTCCTGTAGTATCCGGTTTGACTTTTCAGTACTTCAGCCTTAAATATCAACTGATAATTCATGGAAAGCCTCTTAAATGAAATATACACACATAATAAATGGGGGACAGAAAGAAGAAAAAATCAGGACAGAAACAAGATGCTATAAAACAGGAAGAATCAATCCACAAGAAATAACACTTCAGTTCTTCAAATTTAAGAATACGGTAATAAAAATAAAGAAAAAATTCAGCATAGGTTTTACCAGGTAAGACTGTGAAATCTCCCAAAAGGTAGAAGTAAAATAAAGATGAAAAATTTAGTTTGTAATTGGCACTTTACTAAGTAGGATAGTCCTTAAAGTCCAAGACATTGTGACTAGTTTTACCAAGTACGTAAGTCCTCAAAAACTCTCACAATGAAGGATAAAAATTTTTTTGAATGTTCATCCTAATCATTTTTCCCAGTTTTATTGAGATATAATTAACATACAACATTATATTAATTTTAGATACATTGCATGATGATTTTGGATATGTATACAGAAAACAATTTCTGAAGAAACAATAAATGGAAATTATGAGGTCGAAGAAATATGTAGGCATTGAATTTTATTCCTCCTTCAGAGAAAATGAAAAATGTGAAAATCAAACTCAATTTTTAATGGAAAATTTTACTAAAAGATCATACAATTTCTTCTCAACAAACTTTGAAAAAAAATTTAGCTTTCATGTGATGAGATTCTGTGACTCTTTGTCTAGGTCCTTTGCTGTTAAGTCATAGCAATTAACATCATGTTCGCTAAACTCCTTTCCTCAAGGCATTAGTGTTATTAAACTCTAAAACGTTGCATGAGATAAACTCCACACTTTGTAATAGGTACTTGCAGTTACAACCTATGTAACTGCATAAAAAGTATGAAGCCTGAGTTCCTACTTTTTTTTAAACAGATTTTTCTATTCATACCTTTTATTCCAAGTCACATGCTGCAAGCCTACCAAAAACTAGGAGAGAGGAAGCCCTCACCAGTTGACAAACATAAATCATACTTTGATCATGGTTTCCCTATCAAAAGACTCTGAGACAAAGTTGTGCATGATAGATGGAGACAGCATTTGTATTTTAGAATTTCTCACAGTCACCAATTAGGTAGAACTCACAAAATGCGCAGCTGAAAAAGGCTGACACTGAAACTTAACTTTCAGAAGCAGCACCTGAACACACAGGCATTACCGACTACCTAAGGCAAACTGAACCCATAATAAGTCTGGGGTTAGTGTTTGGTCATTTACTTTTGCAGACTGTCTTACTGCCTAGGATCTAAGCAAATCAACCAATTTCTAGACCTACAAATAACAAATGTTATATGCCTTGTGGACTTTTGAAATTTTATTTTGCTATACTTCATTTTTGGAGAGTACCTTCAAATGCACTGCATCTTTACAACCCTTAAAAAACACTCCTGGTATTAAGATCACAAATGAATTTTCTTTCTAAAAGAGGAAAAGCTACACTTCTTCACATAATTACCTACAAAAGAAAAGACAGTTCTTTTTCAATCAGTATTTCTTAACTTCAGTTCAAACAATATTTTCTGTGAAATATCTACATAATGTTAAGCATTTCCATTTTCCGCCTTTTCATTTTGGCTTTATCAGCTCTTATTCCCTTCCAAAGTACAAATAAAACACATATCGCAGTAGTCACCAAATACTGTTTCAGTCTTTGGTTACCAAGAGAAGAGCTAGCCATAAGGCTGGTAAAATTCAGTTTGTGCTGGTTAGACAATATAACATGGACTGGTTCATCCAAAGTAGGTTTTGCCCAAGGGTGGCTTTGAAGAAGTTTCATGGGTTGTTGGGATATCTCCTGGTTATATTTCGGAATGGGGCTAGCCCACAGTTCACTGGTCTCCTGGCACGTTTCTTAATATTCAGAGGGAATGTTTGGCAGCGATATTACCTTTGTAAGATAAGCAATAAAGGGGAAAAAGACACGTATATTATTGTTCTTTGGCAATTTTTGCCTAAGACTGAGATTATAATGTCTTCACAACTGTGTCTAAGATGATTTTCTCAAAGGAATGAAAAATGAAAAATTCCTCTTCATAGACTTACTGTCATCTATTTGGAGCTCTAACAAGATTCTCAAATAACTGGCTTCCTACACTTTTCTGCACTCTTGTTTACTTACATCCACTAGAAGATGTCTGTAATCATCCAGGAACATACCTTTTTAGATGCTAGTATTATATAATAAGAATGGACATTACATTTCTCACCAGTCAATGCCAAAGTACATTAGGAAAATTAGAGACAATTACACTGATGGTGACTAAAGCAAAAAAAAAAAAAAAAAAGGCTGACTCAGAGCTGGCCTAGAATGCCTATAGAGACATGGCTTTGTCAACTAGAATCATAATTACTTAATTCTGTCATTTATTTTACAAACTTCCTCCAAGATTCTGTGTAAGCTCCTGGTAAACAAAATTGTATGTTACCAGATCTCAAGAAGTTCATAATTCATATCTGTACTCTCAGACTTCCATTGTGTATGGAATAATAAAAAACTAGCTGTTTTTTTATCCTATTTTCAGTTTGTTTTTAATTTTAGGAAACTATTTTTAAAATTCCATCACAAACAGCTGTGCACACATATTAGAATGAAAATTATTAGGATGTTGTCATATTTACATCAAATATTTTTATTAAGAAAGAAAATCATATAAATGGAATTTGTTTTACAGACCCAATTCCATTCCTTTCCACCCATTAACCCCTACCAGCAAGCACTGTCATCAATTTAATGGGGATAAAGGGTCTCCCCGTATCCCCCAGACACTCACCATGGCCAGAACTCAGAACTGCCAGCACCTGCATCTCTTTGCCTATGGCTCTCCTTGAGCACTCGCGTCTACCTACCTGCGCTTGTACAGTGGGCTGGAAGTCTCAAGAAATACACCACTCCCTTCCTCCCAAGCAGCCCTTAACAAGTGATGGGTGGAAGTTGGTTTGTCTGGTGCCTTAAGTGAGATATCAAAAGTGCCTGTCCCACATGGTCTTCCAGAGTTCTCCCACAGGACTGTACGTCACCTGGTTACTCGCAGTTGTAATTCACTTGGTAACACATACTTTCTTGTTTCATTTCTCCATTCCCCTCTTGGTGGTTTTTGAGATCACCTCCCAAAACTACCTGCACTTTTAAAGCTTGTCTCAGGGTATGCTTTTGTGTGACTCAAACTATTATACCTTCCAGTGTGTGTTAGCAGAGCTGAAAAATACTGCTTATTCATTTTTAAATTTATGGAATAAACATATACTTTATTTCTATGTTTTCCTTTTGGTGGTCATTTAGACTGAGTCGGCTATTTTGCTATTAAAAGTAAGGCTACCGTGAACTTTATATACCTCTCCTTGAGCACACATGCACGTTTCTCTCCACTAAACATCTCTATGCGGTATTACTGCTTAGTTACAAGCATGCACAGCTTCATTTTATCAGATATCACCAAATTATACACCAAAATATTTAACGAAATCTTACTTCAGCAACAGCTGATTTCATAAGATTTTAAAATTTTGTCAATCTCATTTTGCTTCTACATATTTCTTCAAATAATCAGCAAGTGATACTGACCCTTTGTTCAGAACTTAGAACCGAGCTGGAACAAGTAGAGAAAACAGAGATTTCTGTGTGCCAGAAAAACTAGAACTCAATTAAGAAGTCAATACCCACATTAATAGTTAGAAACCAGTCAATAGATACAAACATACAAATGAATATGAAAAATATACATAATTACACATACTTACATTACAATGAAGTAGTATACCTTCTATAACCAAGGCAATACACATATATGAACGTGTATGTCTATGTCACTGTCAACAATGTATCTGTATAAATTATATTTGCCTTTGTCATGAATGGTATCTACCAAATATGCCCCATAGTTGGAATCAAAGTATGTAATGATTTGAAATCTCCATTTTCCTAAAATATTGCCCCTTTAAAGGCCTAAATAGCTTCAAATTGTGACTCATTTGTTTATATAAAGACTCCTGTTAATGCTTCTCATTACCTGGAACAGAAGTGTAAAAAGAAAGGAACTAAAACTGAAGAACTTGAGGGCAGACAGCAGTAAAAAGCACTATAAAACCACCAATTATAAAAGATATAGGGTACAAAAACATTGGTGAATGCACTCAAAAAATAAAACATGCAGCTTTGTTCAGCATCGACTCCACCTTGAATAACGGTAACAATAGCACTGGTGCAGTCCTGCATTTCATGTTTTTATTTCCTGGAAAACTTCTTCAAGTTATTAAATTCTTGATTTCCAAAACATGTTTTTAGAGAATGTTTTTATTTTCTTTTTTACATATACACATGACCATTTAAAATAAAACAGACACTCCACCTACTCTTAATCTTCAAATATTTCAGTGATATTCCAAATAAATAAGTTTGGCAAAAGACAAACTGGAATGAAACTTGGGAAACTTAGGGTATGGACTGCCTACAAACTGGATGTTTTATCCATGAATAATCAAAAATGGACATGATAAGGGGTGCCTGGGTGGCTCAGTCAGTTGGGTGTCCAACTCTTAATTTCGTCTCAGGTCATAATCTTGGGGTCGTGGGATCAAGCCCAGTGTCAGGCTCCATGGTGGGCATGGAGCCTGCTTGGGATTTCTCGCTCTCCCTCTGCCCCTCCCCTCCCTCCTGTTCCCTCACTCTCTTTATTAAAAAAAAAAAAAAATGGACATGATAAGAAGACCTCTATGATTTCTATGACATTCTATGACATTTGGGTAAAAGATACAATCCCTATATACAAATACAACAGATGTGCATCTTACATATTATAAAAACGAACATATCCAAGTTTTAGAAACACTAAATAGGGGGGGAAGCCACTAAATGTCATAAGACTACCATTGGTTTATGAAGACTTTGGGTTCATTGTGGGTTCATCTTAACCCTCAAAAATATCTAGAGCTGATTTTTATTAGCACCTACAGTCAGATGGTTTCGTTTGAAATGCTTGTTCAAGTCCTGATAATGAGGTAATGGTCTAATAAACTAAAATATTCTGCATTATATTCATTTTATCTAATATAATTTTAATTCCACTCAAAATCAAAATAAGACAACTATATCTATAAATACAGAAATTTAACCAATTTCATTGTTAAATCAACTTTCTATATGTTGAATAGTGGATTATTTGCAAAATTTAGTTGCATGCATATACCTATGAATAAAGGGAACAAAAAATGAATAATTTAAGTATTTCAACTCAAAAAATACGATGTAGATACTTTTGGATAACAACCCAGTAAAATACAGTTCATCCTTCTTAGATACTTCAGGTATTTAAAGATGAGTGAAGAGAGAAGATAGCGTATTAATACACGAATGCAATTTCATTTGGAACTCAAAGGTTCAAATATTTCTCACACTCTCAAAGTCAACCCACAGAGAAATACTAGTGAAAGAACAGCAATGTGAACACTGCATACAAAGAAGATTTTGAAAAATATACAAAAATGAAATAACACATAAGGAAATAATTATCAAAAGGAGGTTGAATTTTTTCAGCTACTAAGAAATTAAAGTGAAAATAAATTGAATATTTATACTCCGACATACACACCTATAGGCACATGTATGTGTGCGTGTGTGTGTACACACACGAAGACGACTTTAACTTACTATTGGGATCACCTGCGGCTTTTTCAGGCTGACTGCTGCTCAAGGGAGAGAGACTAGGGAAACCCATTCAGCCTGATCCAATTTAGATATGCAAATTTTATCTTGTGTGCTTGAAAGGGACATTATGGCACAGCATAATTTGCATTTTCAGTTGTAAGATATAATATTTCTAATCTAATAAAAACATTCCCCTATTGTCCACTTTAACACTCACCACATTTTATCCTATCCATTGTTTCCTTTCACTTTTCAACTATACTTTTGTATCTTAAAATATCAAATTGCTTTATTAGGAAGAGACAAATATATTATGGAAGACACTCTCCCCCAAAAGGGGGAAAACCTTAAGTGCTAATTAACTAGTTAACATATGACATATTTTGTAGGGAGCAGCCAAAAAGAGTCATTGGAAGAAAAGAAGTGCATTATTCTATGTAAAAAACATACTTAATGATGAGTCTGATGAAAAGTTATACTTTGGAATGAGAACTAGATTTTTCAATTAATAAGATACCTTTACAGAAAGAGATTACATTCAATGAAGGTTTCATCAATTTAGCTAATGAGCTCTGAAAAATCATTTTAAGAAAAAGACTTTTGGGTTAAGATCTACCTGTAAGTCATATTTTTAGAGAAACCTTTTTTCTCACTATTAAGACAAACTGCATATCTGCCCTCATATTGTTTCTCACTTCCACTAAAAATTTTGTCAATTTTCACATAGAAATAATTTAAATAAGACTATGCCTCATTCAGTAGACAAGACACTGTAATTTCCACTCTTAAAGTGGTATTACTTTTCTTGTTGACTCTCAATCATACTCATTTCCCTCTATGTTTATCCAGGACGGAAAATGTAGGAGGAAGACCAGTTTGGAGAGAAAGGCCAGGAGGGCCATTCTGGCTATGTATAAAATGTAGACACGTGGGAGAAAAACCTAAGCGGGCAACTGGGTATATAGCTCTGCAATTCTAAATAGACATGACAACTAAAGATTTTGAAATTATAAAAATGTTGTATTTTCAAGAAGTTCATGCTCATTTTTTTACCCTATGCAGTATAAAGTTCAATTAGGAAAGAAGCTTCTGATTTTATATTTCTTAAGGTTGCCCTCCCTTCTCCAAGCCAACTTCCATTAACTTGGCTTTGGACTTCTTAGCCTCAGAACACCTCACTGTAATACACTGTCAATGTTTCTATCAAAACCATTTACGGTCACAATTTCTTCTTGTCTTCAGGGAAATATCTCAACATTTTAATATCTTTATCATGTTATTCTCATCCACTTGTAGAGAACCATTCCCCTTATCTTTCCTGCAACACTGATGCCTGCACTTAAGACACTGTGGTCCCTCAAGCACAATGGTCAAACTGAGACCTCTTTTGTCTTTGCTCATGATACCTTCTCTTTTGAAAACACACTATCACCTTCCTTATCTGGCTTACCTTACTTATACTGTCAAACTCTATCAATTTTTCTCCTCTAGGGGGTCCTTTCCTAATGCTCAAGCTGAGTTACATGACCCATAGTGGGTGGGTCCTATAAATGACCCCTATAGCTGAGTCATGATCTGTCCAGGTCTGAACTCTATTATCTGCCTCCATAATCAGTTGTGAACTCTGGGGGTTGTTACTGTTTTTCACATTCCAATTCACATCTCCCAGGGCGAGGTCTGCACAGAAGCAGCACTCTGAGTATTCGGGTATTTGCTGAACTGAGTGAATTCGGATTTTCACTTTCAATGTTCAGCTGCTAAATCAATGGTCAGGAAATAAACATTTTGGATACAGAAAAGAACCTAGTTTGTTACTACATTTATAACTTATTTCCAATTACTTTCTAACTTAGTTTTACCCATACTATTCTGTTATAACCCTCAATTCTCTTTTCACTCCTCTGAAATCCATAAAATAGGAACATTCATCACTGCAATATCCCCAAACCTTACTTAAGTAAAGCATCAGTGAAGGAGGACACCACAATGAGTCATTTAAGAGTGTGTTATCATGTGTCGCTACATGGCACATACCTCAGCTTTAGCACTACCCAGATCGAATGTAGGCCAGTTACTCAAAGGGTTCACGCCTCAGTTTTATCGCTAGCATGGGATGAGTGCTACATTTGAAAACAACAGAATTTATTATACTTTTTCAGATTAAATGAGGTCATGTGTTTCATGTTTCTCTATAACAGTAGGGATAAAAAATACTCTAGTATATTTATACATTCAATACACTTCAATTAATTTCAATTATATTTACAAACATGGATAAATCTCAAATATATAATGGGTTAAGTCACAAGAGAATACTAATAGCATGATTCGCTCTATGTAAATTTTAAAGATATAAAAGTACATAACTATATTAGAAGTATCCATAAAGCAAAATATAATTATTTTAAACAATATCACTCGAACCACAACGCATGACAAAATACAAGTAAAATCCAAACTCACTTCTATAAAATTTTGCAAATACTTAAAAGTCCTTAACATTCCAAGCAGCCATCCACATCAAATAAAGAATATGTAATTCCAACAGCACAAAAAGTTGATATTCTGGGATCAACTTGATGCAAAAGCATGAGGCAGAAGAAAACTAGTTATATCACTTCTCAAGGCATCATTTAAAAAATACTGTCTTTTATGAAATTTGGAATCATACTACACAAGTTCAACTAATCCATTTTCTCCCTTAGAGTAGCTCATGGACGTTTTAGTATTTTAAAGTTCTCCTATAACATACTTTTTGATTGCTACACAGCATAATTGCACTATAATTTATTGAACTATCACGTTTAACTTTTTCTAATATTTCACTTTTAAAATCATTTGTGTAATTTTAAGGTAAATTCATACAAATTAATCACTCACTTATTGAAAATTGTGATAATTTTTAAAAAGATCATTCTTCAGAAGTTTTTAGATTTGCAGAAAAATTGAGCAGATAGTGGAGAGCATTCTCACAGATCCTATACCCAGTTTCCCCTTTTAACATTTTATATTAGCATTATATAATTAGTGGACCAATACTGACAAATTATTAAAGTCCATTATATAACCAAATTTCCTTAGTTTTTCCTTAATGAACTTTTTCTGTTCTAATGAAGCTTTTCTGTTTCCATCATGTATTTTGTAGGCTGTGCCACTATTGGAATTAGCCCAGTGTTTTTCTCATAGCAGGAGGTTCTGAATTAAGATCATAGAGGTAAAGTACCATTTTTTATTATATCATACCAAGGGTATCTATCATCCATATGATTTATGAATACTGATGTTGACCCTGACTACCTGGCTGAGGTACTGTTTCTTAGGCTCTAGGATAGATTTTACTCCTCCCCCTATGTATACTATACTCTTTGTAAGAAAGTCACTCTGTGTGGCCCACTCCTAAGGAATGGGGAGTTCTGCTTCCTCTCCTTGAGGGTAGAGTATCTATATAAATTATTTGGAATTCTTCGTATGGGATATTTGTCTCTTGTCCCCTATTGATTACTTTTTCCAAACATTTATTTGTGTCAATATGGACACAAATAAAGATATTTCATACTTTGGATTATAATCCGATGCTACTTTATTTCTCAGACTGTTCTGTGGCGCCTTTTGGATCTTTTTCAGTTGGTTCCTATGCTTCTCTGTAAAGCCTAAAGATTTTATTCAGTATTTTGTTATTATAACCTTAAACACACAGGACTATTGAACAAATTACAATGGACATCTCTATACCCATTGCCTAGAATCAATTCAACAACTTTTTACCATTTTACTATATCTGCTAAGTTCTTACACTGTGTATATATTTTTTTAACTTCTATGTGGTAACTTACAACCTTAAATACTTAAGGATTCAACTCCTAAAAATAAGACAATCTCCTACATAAATGTGTAACATCTCACATTTTTAAAAACTACTAATTCTCTGTTATCATCTAATTACCAACGCATAATCAAACTTCATCAACTGAACAACAACTTCATTGTTTTGTTTTTTTAACAGGGACCCAACCAAGGCTCAGGCCTCTTTAGCCTTTACAACAACTCACCACACCACACCATCTTAGGGTGGTCTCTTTCAGATCTGACACGTCCCTTTATTGGTAAGGGGTTTGTTTTGTTTTCTTTTTCTTTTTCTCCTATTAATTCACTAAGAAAGAATCCTAGCTGCCAATTGTCACAGTCCTGGAAGAAAGCCAACTGTCTTTTACTGTCTTCTATTTGATGTTTGTTTTCCAATGTCTCATCAGTGTGACTTCCTCTTAATCCTCAGAAAAGCTCACAGGAACTGCGAGTCAATGATAGCCTCATCTGTATTCTACCTAAACAATACTACTTCTGATTTCTGATAGTTGGATGATAACCTTTATATTATCCAGTGTTCCTTAAAACTGTCACCTTCCTGAACCCCGAAAATACAGATGCAATAGTTGTACACCTGTGCTTGTGTTCCTGACTTTATTTTGCCAAGATCATTTCAGTCCCATCCTTAAGTTTCTCAGTATTACTAAAGAAGGTTAAAACTAAGACAGGATTTAATTCAAGGGCAATCAATAGGCTGTATGAAAAACAGAAAGTTCTCATGAGCTTAAATAGTGGAACAAAAGAGTTAACGTGATCCTTAATCCTTTTAGTGTTGCAATGTAGCCTGCCCCACTCAGAGCCATCAGGAGGTTTCACACCATGTTAGCAGAAGCACTGCCAAGTGCAGATTAACTAGAATGCTGAGAAAGTGTCACATTCTCGTTCCAAATACTCATCTTAAATAGTCTTTAATCTACTTAAATACACAAGAATAAGTTAGATTGGCATTAACAGCTTGGAATTAAAGCAATGTGCAGGGGGATAATGAAAACAAAAATTGAGTCACCTCACCAATACCCAGAATAATATATATTCCCAGCCAAAAAATTGGACACATGACGTGATGGCTCTAATGAAAACACAAATACAATGGAATATGTGCAACTGTGACTCTCCAAGGGAAGCTATGAATCATGGCTGACACCGTAATATGTGAGAATAAAGACTGCTTCTCGAGATCTCAAAATAAAGACAATCTAAATACTGTTGTAATCACATTATACCACATTTAAAAATGATACACTTTTCTCCAGGTTTTTATTTTCGTTTCAAAGCTTTCCTTATTTTTCACAGGCCAGCTTTAAAGTAAATTTATTTTAAACATGCTCTGAGGTTTTGTTTCGTTTTTTGTTTTTCCAAATCCATGCCTTCTTAAGCAGGAATGTGTGTCTCTGCCCGAAGTAGGGAAAGTAAATTTACAGGTGATAAAATAAAGCCAGGCTTATACATGTGCAGGAATATTAGACAAGCATCCAGCAGGCCCCAAACAGTTTCCTATCCTTCCCCATAATATGTGGGGGGTTTCATTTTGTACTTAGCACCAGTAATCTCAGGGGCTTACTATACCACATGCTGGTGCCTTTGGAAATGGCATAAAAGCCTCCCTGCTCCCGTGATTATCTCATCCCTCAAGGCCCTAACAGTGTTCCTGGACCTTAATTACACAGTCTCTTTTTTCTTTCCATTTGAAGAACCTTTGTAAAATAGCTATTATGCCTCTATTCTTCTGAAGTATACTTTAAATAAAGGGCTGGAGTATAAGAACTGATTATTAGCTCAAATTAACCTGACTTTTTCTTATCGATTTAGCACATTTATTGGTGTATATGCCACAAAGTTGTGTAATTGGTTCTTACATCTTATTCAAGATATGTCCATTATATGGACCTTCAACTTGGCATTTAGATCCTTCCACAGATATATAAACAGGATCATTAAATATTTAATGTCTCACAAATCTGCTATAACAGTTTGTATTCTTCTAAATTTATTTCCCCTTATATTTGAATCCTACACCCATACTATTTAGTTCCCAAACATTGTAGTTTTCATCATAAAAGTCACAGGGCTTTTTATCCTTTGGAGTACAAAGTTTCTTTCCCTCTGTGAGGATTTTAGAGTTTATTCTAACAACTGTTTGCTAACACTGATTTTATCTTAATGAGATTTTATGAAAATAATCCTCTCCCTACAGACTTCATTTTAATCGTTATCACTGGTAAATGTTTTTACATTTGACTTATTGTTAGAGTCTTTTGCTTCCTCATAGGGATTCTACTAGAGGACTCACTTACACAGCTGGTTTGGGTTTGAGGCTGTGCATTTTCAAAACAGAGACTGGCCGAAGAAAGAAGCAAATTTAATAAAATGACAAATCAGGACATCATCAGCTGCCTAAATATTCCCCTGTAGAGATTCTCACCTAGTAATTTAAAAACATTAAATAAAGCAATGTATGTTTGGGAAGGAGAGGCTCATCTATGACGTACGTTTTTATTAACTAGATATATGTTATGTGCGTTCGAAATGAACATTCTGTTCATCAACCAAGTAAAACATTATCAGTGAAACTGTGGCATTCTTCTCCCTATGATTTGCATTCACTTTATTCTGTTTTTCTGCCCTTTGAACGGAATTGTCAATTTCCTGCTTTCCCATGGGAAAGATTTCAATGAGCTTTCTTGTAGACATACATTTAAAAAAAATTAGCATGCAATTGTATGCAGCTAATAGATAATATTAAGTCTGCTTTTACAGTTTTTACCTGTTATGTCATAAATGAAAACCTTTTTATTTAATGGACAACAATCCAAACCACTATAATGCATAATAGTTTTACATGTATTTTTTTCTTATTTAAACTCAGAATTACAAAACTCTTTGGGAGAAACTGCCTTGCAAACCTTGACTAAATTATCTAGCACAGCTGTATAAAGAAGTGTAAATCTAGTAAATATTTGCAATCCATTATATTCTCTGCTTTGGTGATTAACAGTCCATAAAGAGATTTTAAGCAAAGCTACGGGTTTAATCTATGCAGGCTTTACATCTAAGATGACACACTAAACCAGGCTGTTATAGTAAGAAGTCAATGGTGCAGCCACAATTTCTAAACTATGACAGTGAATTTTTTAAAACCCTAAGGAATTACAGGCCCATTTACTCCATCTGTGGTACAAGATGGGGTAAACAGGAACAAGGCTGTATGAGACTTCAGTTACTGAATATAATGATTCTTCTGGGCACAGAGAGGGAACAAAACACACGTTAGCATGCACTATGGGATTTCGCATCTTCCACAAAGTGAAGGGGATGAGCTTTTTATCACCAAACCCAAACTGCCTAGAGAACAGATCTACTCTTGTTTCTAAATCACCTAATATCTTATGGGTTTTTATAAAAACAATTCAAATTAATTTTTTTTAAATCCTGATGAATTTATCTTTCATAACTAGGAGGCTGAGTTCCATAATTTTCAAAAGTGCCTTTAGAAAATGAATACATATGTAAATGAGAGTGGACTCTGTCAGTCTTTGTCTTTATAACAAATAATTACACTAGGAAACAACAGAAAAGAGCAAAGGAAACAGTTTTTAAAAAACAGTGTCATTATCCCAGGTTAGTCATAGATCCCTTTTCAGACACTGATGTGTTCGAGCAGAGCAATAATTACGTGACAGTCACTAGACTGAGGATCCATACATAGGATCCAGACGGTGTCCAAGCGTAACTATTTAGCTGGTCCACCCTGAGCAGGGCATTTGAAATGTCAACAAACAAATCAAGACCTATCATCATCAAAGCAGAAAAGTATTAAAGTATTCTCAGATGTGAGGCATACTAGGAATTATATGTGCTATTAATTCTATTTAACCATCTGAGAGTAGCTTGCTTAAAAAAAAAAGGGACAACAGAATGAATGGATGAATCAAATCTGAGTTCAAAATTCTTAGATCCCTTGTTACCAAATATCATCTCTGTTCTTTCTCATTTTATTGCTCTTTTCCAAGCTAATGTCATATATGCACTTGTTACTACCTTCACTTGGCTTTCTCTGTGTACATGGAATCTTAAGAAATGGTCTCAGAACCTGACACAACAAATACTCATGTTAACTACCTACCTAGTCATTTCCCTCATATTCCACAAATAATTTGAGGTATTTTGAAGTTGTATACATAGTAAGGGTAACAGGATTTAAAAAAAAAAAAAAGGATGACTGAGGAAATAGAGTCAAAATGAAAAGGAGGGTAAGATACTTACATGAACTATGGCAACACTCCATGCACAAAGTTTATGGCATAGTCATAGAGGATGTTTACAATATTCTGAGCATCCTAACTGCTCAAACATGCAAATAAAAAAACATGATCAGGTATAAAATTCTGTAGTATCTGTGTAATTGTAGGATATGGATATATTTGTAAAACTGCAAATATATGCTGAAAATATGAAAACGGTTATTTAGTTTTATTATTCCAAAATACTACTTTCAAGGAATATCTGAAGTAGATAAGGCTGAATTTATATTTTAGAGATAATTTGTGTCCCTAATTTTTTGTTTTCATTTGCAATTTAATATAAACACATGTGTGGATTTTCACAAAGGGAGATCATTTGAATCTCAAAACTCCTAAAAGGGTGAACCTAATGTCAATTTTGGCCAAGAAGCTAACATGAATTAAGAACATGGTTTGTGGGCACCTAAAAGAGGAAAAAATAATCACTAGAAATAGCATGAATTCATTAGGTATATTCTACACTATTCTCACTTCCTCTCTAAAGCTTTTAGTCTTATGTTTTAAGGAAAGGTGGTATATATAATGTATCAAAACTTGAGCAAAATAATTATACTCTCCCTCAACCTACTCTTAAGAATGATATGGTAAATTATGAGGGGAAAATAAGGTCAATTAAGAAAATTAATAATAGGAGAGGTGACAATCTCAATAAGGACTCTAAAGATAAACTGCGTATCTATTCCTTTTAATACTTTTATTAAAAATTTAGATGAATATATTGATAGATGTTCATCACACTGATAAAACTAAACTGGGAGGGATATCAAATACATTACATTAGACAAAAATATTTCCAAAATACTAAGGCTGAAATAAAATGGATGCAATAAGATACAATTAAAGGGGAAATAAGTTTTTTGTTGGATTAAAAAATAATAAGGCCCCTCCTGAGAATTTCATTCAACACATCCAACTCTCTCTCTTCATAAATTTCAACTAAAGGGATG
This sequence comes from Ursus maritimus, assembly GCF_017311325.1. Lineage (NCBI taxonomy): Eukaryota > Metazoa > Chordata > Mammalia > Carnivora > Ursidae > Ursus > Ursus maritimus. The sequence continues at coordinate 61,120,496 of NW_024425563.1, read as the reverse complement.
AACGAAATTATCACTAGGTAATACTCGCATGAGACCTGGAAATGAGAGAGAGAGAGAACAGGAACATACTTGAAACTCTGAAGAATTCCTTCCCCATATTTGAGGATAGAAATTGAAGGAAGGGCTACTTGATGGATTCTTCAGTGATGAAAGATCTACTTGGGGGGGGGGGGGAGGTATCACTGCTAAATCCCACTGATATCCCCTAACCTGGAAGAGCAAGTCCCCTGGAGAAGCACACCTATAGCTCATCAAAGCCTCTGGACACAGACGAACTGTCACACATTATCTTGAACGGAAGTAACACTGAACTGTACTTACTTTCTACTTACATTCCACAGAGCACACAGAACAGAGATTCTGCTCTGACAGTAACACAGACAACAAGGAAGAAATGGTGCTGTTTCGGGCCACAATTGTTTAAATGATCTCTTTACTTTGACCAGGCAGCCAGATCACGATTCAGACAAAATAAAGCCACCGCAGAAAAAGCTTCCCTATATTCTGTCATTTGAGTCTGAACTTTGAACAGGAATACAAATAAGCTGTTAATAGGACTCATCTCAGTTATCAACTGTGATTATGGCTTTACCCATAATTATCAACAAAGTGAGAAAAATTAACAGACATATGAAAACATACTACATCCTAGAATTGTTAAACAAAGGGGGGGGGGCATGCCACAGCATACATTTTCTAATGTATTCCTAATCTAAGGAAACAGAATTACCTTTGCCCCAAAAAACAAGGAACTCTTAATAACATGTCTGATTTATGATCTTAACAAGATTTGAGAAGTTACTGCCGCTGTAAAAACAGAGTGAGCATTCACAAAAAAAGAAAACCTGAGATCAAGAAATGGAGACTTAACACATGGTTGTTGAATTATAAACTGAAGTAGGGAGAATGAACAACAGACTGCATTAAACTATTTACATAAAATGAAATATATAAAGTTAAAATGAAGTTCAAGAAATTATCTGGCTTCAGAAAGAAAATGGTGAAGACACGAAATCAAAAGAGACAGATTATTTCCAAGAAATTCCTTCTATATACAATGGAAATTTGAGGTGCAAAAGAGAAGGGGGGGGGAAACAGCAAAAAGAGAATGACTTCTTGCAAAAGCAAAAAACTGGCCAGCAAGATGGCGAAGAAAAGGTCCCCGCTTGTATCTCCCCTCAACAACAACAATTTGGTAGCCATCCATGGGAAAGTATTCTGCACGAGCTTTGGGACCAGGTAGGAAATTGTGAAACCCCAGTGGAGTCCAAGATTGAGTAGGGCTGTTCTAAGAAGTCAGGCCCACATCCAAGTGGGTCATGGCTACAAACCTAGAAACAACTCTGTCCCCATGCTATAGCCCTGTTTGGCCGTGGTCCTGCCACCAACTCATCACATGCCAAGTGTCCCAGGAGGGGTCATACGTGCACATGCCTCAGGAAATAGGTCTGAAGACCTCCAGTCCTGACTATGGACCCCAAAACAGCAATGGAACTTGGTTCCAGCCTCAGCCAAAGTCAGGGACCAATTCTGACTATCCAACAACTCACCAAATGATCCAAAAAGAGCTCTCTTGGGGGACCTGGTGGGAGACACAGTCATCTGTACACCTGGTAATAGGCTCCATGCCTGTGGACTCAACTATGAATTCTAAAGAAGACCCTTGCCCAGTGTTAACCCTACTGAACAAGTTATTAGAGGCACTGCCATCCAGCTAGGGTCCAGACAGGATCTAGGTCTGCCTGAGCCCCTGGTAATAGGCTTGTCAACTGTGGAACCCATAGCAGACCCAGTAGCACCATGTAACCTGGCTCCAATCTAGCTCAACTGAAAGTCTAGGAGTAATCCCATCAGCCTGGGGAACCAACAGGACTATGTCTTTACCTAAAAACACTAGTCTGTAAAGAGTAGAAGAGAGGTTTGCGTCTTCAAATGCACAGGCTCCAAAACACGGCTACATAGATCACAAAAGAATCAGGAAAACATGATAATACCACGGTGGAAAAGTGGTTTGACATATTTAGTGTTGAAAGGAAAAAAAACCCTGCCATTCAAGACTACTATACCCAACAAAAATGATTTTCAGAAATGAAGGAGAGATAAAGACATTCCAAGACAAACAAAAGCTAAGGAGTTCATCACCACTGGAACTCCTAGAAGAAATGCTAAAGGGAATTCTTCAAATTAAAATTCAAGAATTCTAAGTAACACCACAAAAACATAACTCACCAATAAGGGCAAACATAAATTCATAATGTTCTAGGATTGTAATAGCAATACATAAATCACTTTCAACACTAGCAAAAAAAAAAAAAAGTTACATGACAAAAGTACTAAAATAACTATCCTACAATTATTTGTTAATGGATATAAATAAAACATGATGTAAAGTGTTACATCAATAACAAAGATGTGAAGTGACGATAAAAAAAATGTAGAATTTTTAGATGCAATTAAAGGTAACTTGTTATCAGCTTATTCTTACAAATACATTTTATGCAAATCTTAAGATAACCACGAAGAAAAATGTTTAAGAGATACACAAAATATAAAGAGAAAGGAAGAAAATCATACAACAACAAATAAATCACAAAGGGAGACAACCATGAGGGGAAGAAAAGAATTACAAAACAGAAAATTATTAAAATGGCAATAGTAGTCCTTAACAATCAATGATTACTTGCAATGTAAATGGATTAAATATTCTAATCAAAAGACACAGAGTGGAATAAAAACAAAGGGAATAAAACTGAGAGAATAAAAACAAAAACAAAAACAGCACCAAAAAATATACTGCCTACACAGGACTCACTTTTGCTTTAAGGACATGCATAGGCTGGAAGTGAAGGAATGGAAAAAGATATTCCATGTAAATTGAAACCACAAGAGAACAGGAGTGACTATACTTATACCAGATAAAACAGATGTTCCAACAAAATATATTTATACCTCAATAAAGCTGGAGAAAAAAATAACAACAAAAAGAGTACCTATATTGATACCAGAAAATGGAAAACACCCAAGAAGCAAAGCACATACGAACATAGACACAAATCCAAAGTAAATTATATCGTTATGATAATACATACATACATAAATGGGTTAAAGTTCTCTAACAAATATCAGACTCAGACAGAAATAAAATAATCCTAGGGGGTGCCTGGGTGGCTCAGTTGGTTAATCATCTGCCTTAGGCTCAGGTCAGGATCCCAGGGGTCATGGGATCAAGCCCTGCATTGCGGGCTTCCTGCTCAGTGGGGAGCCTGCTTCTCCCTCTCCCGCTGCCCCTCCCCCCGCTTGTGCTCTGTCAAATAAATAAGTCTTTAAAAAAATAATAATTCCAGATTGTGTGTGTGTGTGTGTGTGTGTGTGTGTGTGAGAGAGAGAGAGAGATATTGAGGCAGCGCCTGAGCCAGAGTGCACCAAAAAATGCAAGTGCGTGGGGGCCAACACTACTAAAGTTCCCATTTTGAACTGATGAGGAAAGAAAGTAATTGAAAGGAATCTATCCAAAGCCCTCCCCCCACCCCACCCAAGCTTACAGACAAAACTCACAGGTGTTTGCATTTGGCCCTAACTCTTGTTTTTTCTAAGTCTTACTGACCTCCATTCTCGGAAACTAGACCCCAGCTATAAAAGATGTTCTTTTCTAGCCTGACCACAACCCACATTCCAGATGAGCTCCAGACAGAGTCCCTCAAAAAACCTGCCACCTCCTGCTCTACATGGCCAAGAGTCGACCCCCTGCCCACACCCCGCTCCACCATTGGCACAGCCACAATCCTCTCACATCCTTCAAAGCCCCTTAAAAGGCCCAGCCTAAAAGAAACTCAGAGCTGACATTTCTCTTGACATCTGGCCACTTTCCTCCCTTGGAGAATTAATAAACTCTGGCCTGCTTATTGCTTCATTCTTTGTGCAATTCTTTGCTGCCCATCACTGGCCATCCTAAGAGTAATCATGCTGGATAATTGTTTTTTGTTTTTGTTTTTTCTCTCACCATAACTCTAAATAGGTTGAAAAGCTAAACACTGCAGGAGGTCATAAGCATACTAGAACAAGACACAGATCAATATTTATGAAAATCTTACTTCTAAGCATAATACAAAAGGAAAGAACTGATAGATTTGACTTCTTAAACCTAAGTTTCTTAAAATAAAACTACCATAAACAAAATTGAAGGCAAATGACAAAATGGGAAATTATGTACAACACATATAACAAAAGTTAAACATTTTTTTAAATAAAAAGAAGTCTTAAAAAGAGAAAATGAACATAGGGACAGATCACAAAATAATAAATACTAAAAGCCTTAAAGATGTTTGTATTCAACTTAACACTCTAACTTCTAGGAATATATCCTTAAGTGATAAGTAAAATGTTTTTTTAATAAATGTTTCCTACACAATTTTATCATAACATTACTGTGAAAAATTTGAAACAACAAATAATAACAGGAATATAGTGACGGCATGGTACATCCATACAATTGGATGCTATTCACGTTTTGAAAATTATGTTATAGAGACTTTTAATTATGTTGTAAAACTTCTAATTCAGCATGTCTGGCCTGGTCAAAGTATTCTTCCAATAGATTGCAGTGCTTGATTCAGTGATTGGCTCACAAAGAAAGCCAGAACAGGAAGACCCAGTGCTAGACTGATTAAAAATGTCAAAAAAGAGGCATTTCCTTTTCAATGACATTGCTGATTATATAATTTTGGAGCTGACAGGAGACTACTTAATAAAGACAACCCAGAGGATAACCAGTGAGTTAGTGATGAGTATACAAAGACAACATTTCTTCAGAACCTATACCTTGATGTGCTGGAAAATCTGTGTGGGGGGGGGAGGGGTCCCCTAAACCCAGGACTATATGTGAAAAAGAACTAAACTTCTCTCTTATGTAAGCTACAGTGTTTGGGGTGTGTCTCTGATAGCACTCCTTTGTTCAAGGGTTAAACATCATTTATGCAAGTATTAATCAAAATTTCATGTATGTTTCGTTTTGAGACTAAAATTCAATTTAAGTAGGTCAAGAAAAAAGATCTGTTATCAGTTACATTAACATACATGCATAAACAATTATTATAAGTTTGAGAATGATAAATACATAGTAAGTGTTGAAAATACAGAGGAAAATTTTAAACAGAATGTCTTATAAATACACAAGTTTGTCAAGGGTATCCTTTATTAATTCATGTTCATCTACTTTTTTTCTTTTTTTCTTTTTTTTTTTCCACAGAGGGAGAAGTGGGGGAGAGGGAGAGAATCTTAAGCAGAATCCACACAGTGTGGAGCCTGAGACAGCCCTACACGTGGCTTGATCTCACAATCTTAAGATCATGACCTGAGCTGAAATCAAGAGTTGGATACTCAACTGAATGAGCCATCCAGGCGCCCCAATGTTCATTTACTTCCAAGAACAATTTTAAGGAGGCTAGAAGTTCAACAACAATACAAAACACACTGATACATGGATAAACTAGATCACAAACCATTTAAGTGAGTAAAAAGGCCATAAGATATACAAGATAAATTTAAAACTAGGTACTTTATTTGCCTCCAGATTTTCTTGCAGATTTTCATGAGTATTCAAGGAAATATTTAAAATAATAGATTCACTCATCAATGAAATCCAAAGTCCCAAGGCATTCTCCTAAATATATGGAATCTAGCCAATCGAATAGAAGATTTAAAGACTATTGCGTAACCACTTACATACGGATATGCATGGTTTAGGAATTATACATAAGTTAAAGAGAATCAACAAAATAGCTGATTTTCTCCCTAAGGCACACTGATTTATGAGCCATCAGACAAAATGATGGGAGTGCTCACATTTCTATGATATCAGCATCAATGCATTGTATTGCTCAATCATCATCACACGGTTTCTTCAACCATGTTAGTACAGTTTGAAATAATCAAAATTAACCTAGTCTTCATGGAGTCGAATATACATGCATTAGGTGAAGGGAGTCAAGACTGACGTTATCCCTTCATTTACTAGAAAGAAAAATGCCCAAGAAGCAGAAGAGTTCTTGCTCCAGAACACAGTTCATGTTTCTAGGATTCTGATTCTGAGACCTGATTTCACATTCACTGTGGAGTGAGTCAGAGACACTAACAGATAAAAATTCCTAGTACTACTAAATTTTCATTTCAAGTTAGGAATCCTAATTTCAACACAGCAGTTTGCTTTTCCTTCTAAGACAGTTAGTTGTTTGTTTGTTTGTTTGTTTTCCCCACCTAGTACGAAGAGGATTTGGGCTTAACATCAAACCTTCAAGCTAAAAAATGCCTAAAGAATCAGAATAAATGAGCTCAGATAATCAGATGAGCCAACTTCACCAGAAAAACACTGGATTTGGGCACCTGGGTGGAGACCGTGCTCAGTGTAGAGTCAGCTTGAGATTCTCTCTCCCTCTGCCCCTCCCACTCATCCTGTCTCTCAAAATAAATCAATCTTAAAAAAAGAAAAAAAAAAAAAGGGGGTGGGGGAAGAAAGATACTGGATTATAAGAGTATCATGTAAAGTACCCAAACAAAATCATGTTCAGTTTTAATAAGAAATCAAGTTACACAGGTGACCATTCTCCCAGCATATCTCCAAAATAGAAAATGTTTTCCAAGATTTTTTTCAATTAATTACATATTATTAAAATGGCTTGGTGGTTCTGAAAAATATCTGGCAATTATACTTACATGCGTGGGTGCATGAAATACAACGGCTCCCTGACTCAACACTCTGAAATATATTATGTAAAAGTGCAGGAATAACAGAGTATTTACTATTTTAGCCTTTTCACAATGTTTTATTGTACTCTAGGAAGTTATAAAACACTATCTGACTTATCAAATTTTATTTCTCCCTTTTCTCTAATTTCAGGGTGACTTTTTAATGGAAAGATTAAAATAATTGTAAGGGTTCAAAGAACAATATGAATGAAAAAAGGAATGATGTACAAGTAATCTTAATATATTAAAACTGGTACACTTTACTGAGTGAAGACAGATAAATTATAACCATTTTTTGCAAATACCTGGGTGGTTTCCAGAGTAAAGTTCTTCTGCCTAATCTAAGCAAACCTATATGTGAATATTAACAAAATATTACAGGAAATTATGCTAATAAATACTAAAAATTTTAAAGATGCTATACTGTAAAAAATGAAGTCTGGTTAAGACTTAAAATTATGCTAGATGGTGAACTAAATGATACACATATTCATTTACTTATGCCTATAGTTTTAGTGAAAAACTCACCATTTGATTGTGAATCTAACACTATAATCTTTTTATCATGAAGAAATCTTCAACATATAGAGAAATTAGAAGAATTAGACTTTTGTTGCATGGAAATTAACGATAAACTAAAGCAATTTTAAATTAACATACCCACAGACAAAACATCAATTTTTTATTCTTGAAAATGGATCCAATTTTGACACTAGGGCCCTTTCATTACTGATGATAAATGAATAAAAATTACTTTAGTGGACTGACTTCTCTGTAAGTCACCTAGAATACAGCAATCATTTTTTAGATTCAATAAAAATGAAATTTCAAAAGAATGTATGCAAGCCTATACATTTGAATGAATTCCTTTTTTTTTTTTAAGAAATGTTACAATATAGTGTTTATGTGTGCTAGGAAATAATAATGGTGGATATCACCTACTATATTTTAGGCTCTGATCTTAAGCACTTTTACAGAGACAACCTACTTTGCGCTCTAACTACCTTAAGTGATAACTATTACTATAATTTACAGATGAGCAAACTGAGGCAGGGGAAAGTAAAATCATTTCCCAAAGATACAAAAAGAAGTAGAGCTGGAATTCACATCTGGACAAAGGGATTCTGGATTCCATATGCTCAACCCCCTAAACAAACTGTCTCCCACTAGGATAATTTGAACCAAATTCAACTTGGACAACCACCAAATGAATTGCCAACTGCAAAAAGAACTTCCTACACGAAAACGGTGGAAAAGAGTAGCATCACCCTTTATCTTTCTAAAAATCACCTCAGAGCCGAAGGGGGAAAAAAAAAGAATATACAGAAATGTAACTACTAGCTTTGATAACTGTAAAGCACAGACTAGGTAAAAAGGCACAAACCAGGGGCGCCTGGGTGGCACAGCCGTTAAGCGTCTGCCTTCAGCTCAGGGTGTGATCCCGGTGTTATGGGATCGAGCCCCACATCAGGCTCCTCCGCTAGGAGCCTGCTTCTTCCTCTCCCACTCCCCCTGCTTGTGTTCCCTCTCTCACTGGCTGTCTCTGTCAAATAAATAAAATCTTTAAAAAAAAAAAAAAAAGGCACAAACCAAACCATGGTGCAAACCCTACACGTGTGCCGTGGCAGTAATGGGATGCACAGGCTGAGAATGGGAGCACATATGCAAACCATATGAAAGCATTATTGTGGCCCTGTGGCATCAGAAATGAAGGAGATCTTTTATTGTATGCAACAACAGATGCACATCTTCATTGGCTTAAGATACAGGCAAACAAATATAATCCTAGGTCACTAAAAAAATTTCTGTTTGGCTGGCAAATTCCCCTGGTCCTCCATAATTTACCAAAAAAAAATAATAATAATAATAATAATAATGATAAAAAAAAACACGCAGAAAAACTGCATCTTTACAGGACAAATCCAGTATAGAGACTGTAACAAGTATACAAGGATACTACTGCACGGAGAAAAAGAACAGGGGCAGATGAAGAAAACTCACTACAAAAAAGTTCCCAAATACATTCGCTTCCTAGGTCTGTCCTAACAATTTACAAGAAAACAGTGGACTTAATACGTCAATTTTTTCTCTCACAGATTTAGAGTCTAGAAGCCTAACATCAAGTTGTCAGCCATGCCACGCTCTTTCTGAAGGCTCTAGAGAGGAATCCTTCCTTGCCTCTAACTGCTGGGGGCTGCCAGTGTAGGTGAGCAAAATTTGCCACCCCAAAGTGTGTCTCTTTGGCATAGGCATTTATTTAGGCTGAGTATTTTCTGAGAAACAGGTGGCTCAGGAAGAACCTTTGACCTTACCCCCTAATGCCTAAAAGGATTTAAATAGAAGACCTGCTCCAGAAAGGGAGCTAAGATGATAGATGAGTATAGTATAGTATGAACTATGTATGCTAGAAAGGGAGAAACCTAACAAAATTTCTTTGTTAAAATTCCTCTACCTCACTGTTCCTATATGGCCCAAGAAACACTTGTTTACCAAACATTTACTCTTTTTCATCCTCCTGTAAATTGTTTTCCTTCCCTTTCAAGCCCCTGACTCCTAATTTGTTCTCCTTAGTCCAGAATGACATTTATACCACATTTGGCCATGTCTTTGGAATCACTCACATTTATTTGGATTCCCCATCTGTATGTCATTTTCTTCTGTTAATCTGTCTCACATTTTAATTCTTAGACCATCCAGAATAAACTTAAAGGACAGGGGAAAGTTCTTCCTCCCAATACCAACAATCTTTTGCATTCCTCGGCTCGTACCTGTATCACTCCCACTTCTACCTCCACGGTCATGTGTATTTTCCCAGGATGTCCGTATCTTTACACGGCCTTCCTGTAAGGACATGTGTCACTGGACTTAGGGACTGCCCTAATTTCTTATGACCACATCTTAACTGATTACATATGCAAAAACCTAATGTTACTACAAAAAAAAAAAAAAAAAAAAAAAAAAAAAAAAACCTCACATTAGGAATACAAGGAATACATGGAAATTTTGTCCAAAAATTTCTCTATGAATTTATAAAACTGAATAAAGATATTACTTTCATGAACTGAGCAAGAGTACAGGAAAAGATGGCGAGAAAACAGAGGTAAAATGTAAAGTGAGGGAAGATGTGAGATTGATATTAAAACACCACAGAAATTAAGCAAAATTAAAATAAGCCTAACAGAAACAAAGAACATGAAAACAGGAAACTGCTAAGTTAGAAAATAATAGAACATAATTAATATTTACAGATCTACAAATAAGTAAAGTCTTTAAACACAAGTAGATTTAAACCTAACTTTGGTAGAAAAATTAAACGCAGGGGAAAAACAACCAAAATGGGCAACATGCAAATACATCCTACCTAAAATTATCAGTAAATAACCATTTGTACAGCTACATAAAAGATCAAACAATAATGGAAAAGTTTTGAAACAGTCTCAGACTTGTTCATCTCAAACATGAACATCTAGAAACAGAGCAGTAATTTCCACAAATTCCTAAATGAAACACAGCATGACCCAAGAATTTGCACCCAGGCGATACACACACACACAAGTTTTAAATACATAAAAGCTTTGAGAATAACATTCCTGTAAAATTTTCCTGAACAATTTGAGTCAACTAAGAGATAACTGGGAAAAGTAAAGCAATTGGATTCTTGGTAAACATCTAATCTATTTCACAATATTATGTTCCCATAATACACCTGAAGCAAATGGGTATTCTGGTAACAAGAAATGTTACAGAACTTACGAAATTAGAAAGTTAAAAGGGAAGAGTGTAAAAAGATGAAGTAATAGTTGTATAACTTGTACTTAGTCAAAATATATCAATAAAAACATATTTTAAAGGTTACAAATCAAGAACTGTAGTACAAGCTTACTAAAGAATATACAGGCAAATTCTAAGAAAGAATATAATTGACTATATGTGGATATATACAAAAGGAGATGGGGTGGGGAGGAAGAGGTATTTTATCATTAGTCTTAGAGCATGGGAAGATACCATAAATAAAATAAAGTTTATAAATTTGTTTTGATTTTATACAGGACAATAGGAGGCCAACATTTTTTTTAAAAGATTTTATTCATCCATTTGGGAGAGAGAGAGAGAGAGCACAAGCAGGGGGAGTGGCAGGCAGGGGGAAAGGGAGAAGCAGGCTCCCTACTGAACTGGGAGCCCAATGCAGGGCTCCATCCCAGGACTCTGGGATCATCATGACCTGAGCCAAAGGCAGACAGACATTTAACTGCCTGAGCCACCCAGGCGCCCCAGGAGGCCAACATTTATAAAGCAAAAACATATGTGGCAGAGGACAAAATATATTAAAACTAATCTATAACATAAAACTGATTCATACCTCTCATTCATTTTCAAATTTATTGAAAAAAATAACTATGAATATAGAAGGCCTAACAAATAATTAATAAAGAAAACAGGATACATATTTGATAGTGTCAAAGCAGCTGTCACAAAAATAATCAGTAGGATTCTACAGAGAAAGACTATATACTGTGCAGGAATGCAGCATCTTTTCGAAGTAAGCATTTGAAAACAAATACATCATAGGTTTTATTTATAATTTAAATATTAGTGATCATTACTAATCTTATTTTTTGTCTAAGTCTCATGTGATACCATCTATTATGCTGCATTTCTAAAAGTTACCTTTGATATGGTGGTTATAGGACAATAGTATTAAAAAATATGGAAAACACAGCATTCCTATTTGACCCTCAAGTAATAATTAGAACTTTCCTCATTTTTATTTGTTTTCCAAGAATTTTCCAAGGCATTTCACTTCTGCAAAATATTGACAGTGTATTAACAATAACTTGCAATTTACCTATCACCCAAGAGACAATGAGCAGATACGGAATTATATATTTATTGAAATCTTTCCATCTATTACTTGACTTGCCTAGGCAAACATGATTTTCCCCGTTTTGAAATCTATGATCTAGTATATATCTATAAAAACTGTTTGCATCCCAATACTTCCCACATTATTAGAACCTCCTGAAAGCACAGACTATATTAGTTGTTTCCCCATTACACTGAACAGTACATTATATATAACATATCCTTATCAATATTTCTTGAGCTTAATTATTTTTAGCAATAGGCAAAGATGTTTGCTTGAAGAAGTAACATTTGATGTTTCACTCAAAACAGAGTTTAAAAATAATTTGACATAGGGAAATAAAAAGCAGAAGTAGAGTACTTAATTTTTGCATGGGCTAACCGCCCAATTCTAATTAGGCCATGGGCACATGGGCTTCCACTTATTTTCATGCCTCTTTCAAAGCCCTGGAGATAACAGAACAGTGATCATGGCAGCCAAACAAACCATATGGGAACCAACAGACCACAACTTAATTAGCACTGAAAATTTATGCCAGTAGTGTCGGCTTCTATTTTTATATTACTTCATCTTCAGAACCTCAAAGTTTTAATAAAATTTACCATTTTGTCTTTGCATTTATCTTAAAATATAAATGCTAAATAAAATTAGTTTATCAAAGAAATTCATTTAAATTAAGAGCGCGCTACAATAGAGAACAATGAAAAAATTGAAATCCTGCCTTCCAAAAATCACTTTATCAGTAATATGCTTTAAATATTGATTACTGAAAGTAAATTTTATATTTAAAAAAACCACACTGGTTTTATTTAAGCAAGGCATTTGTTGTATACTCCAATAACAACTATTCAAAACTAAGATGTTAAATAAAGCTTTGACTTTGTAATCTTTGCATCATAGTATATCTTTATGAAATTTTAGAGAGATTTAATCTCTCTCTGCTTAATAATTTGATAATATACTTGATAAAGGAGTGATTAATTCAGAAGCCAAGGTGGAGCAAAACTGTGGTCATCCCTCAGTTCAGCACTCTTTTTAGACTAGGATGCAAGTGATCTAAAAATTCTATTTACTTAGGTATCATTTATATTTAAATTTCATTGGTTTAAAAACACCATATAAAGTGTTGAGATGAAACTCTTAAAACTCATTTAAACATTATCTTATTTTGTATGCTCTAAGTAACAACTTAATTTAAAAAAACAGAGATAATCATGAATACTTTATTTTTTCTTATGTATTTTAACCTAACCTCACCTACTGAGGTTTTTGTTTTTGTTTTAAATGGCAATCTGTGGAGATCAGGTAAATTTAATCAGTACTTAACAGTTTGGAATTTGTATTCTTCTAATTAATTTAACAAGAATAAAACAAAAAGCTTGCGTCTGCTGTTGTTTTTTCCCCCCTCTAAAATTCTTTGTTGTACCATCTGGCCAAGAAAGCTTATAAACATCACTGTCTGGACAGAGATATGACCAAGTACCCAGAGGTGAAATCCCAAAACATTAATAGTCTTCAATAATTCAGTGCCCAAACCACCAGTCTGCCACTGTTATATCCACTGGTTTTAATGAATCAACTATCATATTAGTCATACTGACTGTTTTAAACCTAGCTTAAATATTTTACATAACTTTTACATAAAGGTAATGTTTAAAAGGTATGATAAAGAGATCTATAGAAAAAAATACCACGAAAGTAGCTAATATGATTTAAAAAACTAGATGTTGGCAGCATTGAAATAATATTTTTAGATTTATATAAAAATTTAATTACCAAATAAATTGCTTTAAACAAATTGTAACACTTGAATTTATTTTTTTTTACTTTCTTTAAAAATTACAGTAATGATTACAAACACCTAATGAGTAAATAATTAATACTATAATTGAGTATTATAATGTGATTTATTGACTTTGGTGCTTTAAATGAAATGAGTAATACAAGTGAAAATATTAGAATATTCACAGAAAAAAAAACCATTTGATTCTAAATTTAGGGTTTTTGGAACTAATTTTGAACTTCTCCATTTTGAATGAAAAAAAAAAAAGAAATTTAGCTAAAAGTATACTGTGATTTTGGTACTACTGGAGTTCATCACACTTTATCCTGTCACTTAATTTCACTTCTGATTTTGGTCCTTCAAGGCACAAATCCCCAGGGTGAATGACATCAGCAATGGCTTCCTCTGCTCAAGGAAGAAATCTCTGGGAATGAGCCCCCAGTGGCAATTTGGACAGCTGCCTCCATTCTACAATATTTTTTCATGGAAAATGAAAAAAGTTAAAGGAAGTCAGAAAGACAAATACAGTTCCCAACAGATCCCTACGTACTTAAACGGAAGTTTTAATGACCAAATAGCAAACATAAAGTACACAATTGCCTCTACAAGCAGGCCCTAGTGGGTAATGTACCTTTAGATGTAAACTGACAATATAAGAATGAGGACTTTGAATTATATTTTCCACTTTTCTCTCATTTCTTTGACTTCACTGTTTTGGCATCACTGGCTTTTTGATTATATAGAGCACATCATGGGAGGAAGGTTTAATAGAAGTGATTTGGAATGGTGAAATTAATAGGTTTCCCCCACATACATAAAATACAAGTAATGACAGAGGTAGCACCAATATAGCAAGTTTATTATGGTTTCTAAAGTTTACAAGAAGCTATTTGAAATCTGGAAAATAAGAAAATAAGTCATATTCAGTCAAGCAATATGAAAGTTCAAAAGAATAGATGTGCTTCTCAGCAGGGAATTACCTTGAAACTTGCAGTCTTTTCATTAAGAAATGTACTTATTTTTTGGCCTCTTGCATCAGATAAAATTGGGGTGGATTGTTCAACACAAATAATAAGTTAAATTAGCAAACTGGCTTTGATGGTTCTTCTGAAAAAGATTGTTTAGATTTACCCTTCTGTCAATCCAGATAATATATTTGTGACTCAGGAAGAAATCTAGTCTTTGGGAGAGAGACTATATCAGTCTGTTTCTTACTCTACATTTTTTCTGTGGAAAATACATTCTTTTCAAGTTTTCTTTCATCACCTGTATGCTGATAACACTCAGTTCTGCATCTCCCCCACCCCTGTCTCAAGAGCTCATCCCAGGGGTAGTGATAGTATATAGAATTAATAATTTTCCCTAATTTTTCAATAAATACAAAAAAAATAAATTATATGACTAGAACAGAAAGGGTAGAATATGATAGTAAATAAAATGAATAATTGATAGTGACAGTGAATAAAATAATTGTTTTTAACTGTTACTCAGTAAATATAATAAAAATAATAAATTGAGAAAATTTTCCCACATCTGTTACCTAAAAACCTAAAAAATTAACCCAAAAAAGTCAAAATATTTGAGAAATGCATGACACTATCTTTCTCTTTAGATATCTTCCAGGGATCTAGGGGACCAGACATTACAAAGACTAGCTGAGCTTTAGTCTTAGTGATGAGTCTATTTCTTGCTCATTTTTATTCCTACGGAGTGATTCTTTGTGTTCCTGGCTCATAGTTCTCATCTTTACCAGGGCTCCTCTTTCCTGGAAGCATAACTGCATTCAATATTTGTTTTCATTCATTATATAAATTCTTCCTTTTATCCTCATATTATCTTTCTTCGTCTTCCATGTCAATCATTTTTCCTTTCCTCTGTTATTCCTTTACAATTTGGGGTAAGTTCTCTTATTTGTTGTTTTATTTTCATCCTACACATTGATTTCTGTCACATCAATTCTACTTTTAATTTCTTTCAGTGTGGATTCTACTTCTCATATTGGGGTTTTGTTTCTTTTCTCTTGACACTGTCTCCTTTTCTTATTCTCATTTTCTGTCATTCCATATACACTTTATGCATTATCATCTCCATTTTAAGAGGGCAAGTTTTATTGTGCTCTACAGATGGTATCAAATCACTTTTTTTAAATTTAGGCATTTATAATAAAAGTACATGTTTCTTTTGAGTTTTCAGACACCATTCTCCCTCCTATTTCTGTTCAGCAGTAATTTCCAAAGCATGCTGTATTATTTTTCTCTCCTTATTCAAATCCTAGAAATGATGTTGGCTCACTCTTATTTGCTAATAGAAAGAGTAGTTTGTCCTTGATCTATTTCTATTAGCTGTGTTGTGATCCTCATCAAAATCTATGGCTCAAAATCTGCATGATCCTTGTTTCTACTAGGTATCACCCAGGCATTTCTATCTCTGAGATCTAATAACTTTACCCCTCCTTGATAATATAGCTTGGAAAATATCTATACCACTGGTAGGCCTGCTACCTTCTCTAGCTTTACCAGTAAGCCTTTTATTTCATTTTGTCTTCTGAGTGTGGCAGTCTTTGCCCAGATACAGAAAGATGATAACTGAAGAAATGAGAAAAAATAATCAAGAATTCTATTTGCCTCATGAAGTAGTTTCAAGAGTTAGAAAGGAATAAATGACAATTCTCTGTTTTATTTGTGCTCTAAGTTTGTAAAACAAGGTACAGATTTTTAAAGGAAGAAATGAGAAAGCATATCCTTGTTTTTCTTCAGGTATGTTGTTTCATAAAAAAGAAACCAAGATACATCACATTCTGAGTCTGGGGAGATTTTACTTACTTACTTCCACTTATTCATAATAATAATCAACTTTTACCAGAATTTGACATTAAGTTTTCTGTTTAATTTTTGCTATCAAGTTGTCAGTTCTTTTGTTCTGTATCTTCAAAAGCAATCCAGTGAGAAGTTATGGAGTCTGCTAGATTCTGCTTCAATTTGGATAATTCAGGCAACATTATTTTTTTATTAGTTTTTACTGTAAGATGCCAGCAAATTCTATATAGTTAAGAGCAAGTTAAAGTTTATCACTTAAGTTATAATAAATTCCTATCACAAGCTCTTCCTTTAATAACTACTATACACATACACACACACACACACAAGCTTAAGAAATTTGTACTAAAAAAGCAAAATAGGTTAGGAAGAAGGATCAAAGGTGTGGGAGCAGCTAGAATTGCAAACAAAACTCACTCATGACATATTTCAGCATTTTTCTTAAAAGAGCTAAAAATACTGAAGTACATCTGTAAGTCCTCCATCACAATTCTACATAATAGAAACAGACCTTAAACAAAGAAGACAAATGTAGTAAATATTGAGATGTACTGTCCATAACTCCTGTTGGGATCTACAAACTCATTCCTCCACGTGCTGGCTTGCTGAGAGTTCAGAGCCGAATCTCTCCCCAGAAATAGCTTCCTACTGAAGGGAGCTGCCTCACGAAAGGTTAGGTACCTTCCTAAGAACAGCATATACCCTATGACCCTATTACTTCAGTTTACTACACCTCTGAGGGATCATCCCAGTTCCAGAGTTCTCCTTAAAATCAGCTGCAAATGCACTGCAGTCCAACTTCTAGCTCTGTCCAATCCCTCTTTCCTCAGTTCCTAACAGATGTTATTGCTGAGAGCACTCCCTAATAAATTTCCTGCATGGAAATCTTATCTCAGAGTCTGTTTCTCCTAGAAATATGACTGAAGAAAATAGAATACCAATGCTAAGTAGTTTAGACTTCAAAAATGTTTCCGATGTTACCATGTAGTGTGAGGAAAAAATGTATTCCTTTCCAAAGAAAGCAAAGCTCTTCTCTAACCTAAACAAAATTAGAGACTCTTTGAGGTTGTCTCTTTTTCTACTTTAATATTATTCCTTAATTTCAAAGCTGAAAGTTAATGAAATACATTACCAAATATGGGCATGTCATAGTCACCTAAAGAGTAAACAAAAGAAAATTCATTCTTTCTGCCAATACTTAGCAAACCACATTAACCATCATTGGTGTTTGGAAGGTAGACTATAAAATAAAGCAACTGTGTCCCTCCTCTTGCTTCAGTGCTTGTTCTACATTGGGGGAACACTGCCAAGAACTGCTTTCTCATCTAGAATACAAGTATATAACGAGAAGAGACAGATACTAACCATATACATCTTAAACCCTCAATGCACAACACAGTGACTGGAATACAAAAGATATCCAATATAAGTTTGTTGAATATATATATTTTTAAAAATTTCAGAAAAATACATTTGGAAATATGTTATCATGAAGCTCTAAGAACTGATGTTCAGTACTAGAAAGAACTGTAGCACAGAAATTTAAACTCGACAATGTAGAGTTGGGCACCTGGTTGGCTGAGTCGGTTGAGGATCCAACTCTTGATTTTGGCTCAGGTCATGATCTCGCAGTCATGCAATCGAGCCTGGCGTCAGGCTCTGTGCTCAGTGCAGAGTCAGCTTCAGATTCTCACTTGCTCTTTCTCCCTCGACCCCTCCCCCCACTCGTACTCTAAATAAATAAGTAAAATCTTTTTTTTTTTTTTGAAATGTAGTTATTCTTGAGAAGATTCATAGAATTAAAAGCAATCATGGAATTTTAAGTATTAATATAAAAGGTACTGCATTGTAAACGTGGACTAATGTATTAATCGAGTAACAAATGGAATCTATGTTAGCTGAAAATTCAATAAAAGTAGGATAAGAGAAAATCTAAAAAAAGACTGATAAATATGTCTTAGTTCAGTGAACTGAATGAGAAAATGTGGCTGAAAGATCCGATTTTACTCAAGAGAAAAAGAAATTATACTAGAATGAACTAAATCACACTAAATATGATTTTTTAAAAAGGGGTAAGAACATAGAGACTAAGTTGTCCAGTTTTTCTCCAGCTGAGATTTGAAATGAATCAAAATATTTGACAGATTTTTTACTATTTTAGTGATAAACCTAGAAAATTGAAAATTTAATGACACTAGAACCTAAAAGCACTTCGTGATTGAAAGTACATTGCTCCTAATAAAATTGGCTCATAAATAAAAGGTAGTTTCCACACAGCAGTTAGCTAAATTTTATATGGAAGTGACAGTAAGAAAGGCCCTATGCAGTATACCCTATGTCCTTATATGAACAGCAAACTCTAGCAATGTTTTAAAGTGAGAAAATCATCAAATGTTTAATCCCGAACTGTCCTGCATAACAATAAAAAGAAATAATGTATTTCCTTAGGGGTGTTTAAATATATTTAATTTTTAAGTCTTCTTAACAACATAGAGATAAAACAATGTATAAGATATGAACCTAGTAATCACTAATTATCAGATATGCCAAAACAACTGAAAGTTGTTCATAAGCCTCTCAGTCACATAATTCACTTATCAGAAAAGCTATTCAGATAGGTAACATGTTTTTTAACTAGGCAAATATGAACTATGAAATATGCTGTGGCCACTAAAGAGCACTATTGTAGTTTTATTTTTAATTTTTAAATGATGTTACAAAGACTTTACACCTCGAATCCAGTAATCCACTAAAAACTTGTGTGTAACCATTGATGATAAAAGCCTTTGCTTTAGGACAGACTATTTTCTTTTAACAATGCATTTAAAATCTGTCGTAAAGTCTTAAAATAATTGAGGTATCTTTGCATGGAAACAGCAAAGCAAATCCAAAGTGTCATTAGACCTGAAGACAACTTAAAGGGGAAGAGCAAGTCCCTAACAATGATTTCCATATAACATCAAAAATTTAAAACAAAATAATTGGGGCTAAGGATCATGTTTCAAGGATTTCATATTCAGATTATATCCCTTTTCCAAATGTGGGATGCCATTTAAGTTAATCAAAGCTCTTTAGCCCAGGGCTTTACAAACTCTCTGTGAGGAAAGACTGGTCTTTTTATTTTCCTATCTATTTCAGACCAAATACACACACACACACACACACACACACACACACACACACACACATACATATATAATCAGCTTGGTTTTAAATCATTTGGAAATGAAATGATGAAAACATGCTCACATGACACCAAAATTAATGACTACATTGTTATATACTCTAAGAATATGATGAATGCTAAACCTAGAAGGGGATAGTAACACTAGAGTTACTATTTGAACCATGTTTATAATAGGAAGATAAGGAAAGGAATAAGCCCACATTTGAGGCAAATAATATAAGGTAGGTTTGACGCATAAGCAACTCCTACCCAAGCCCCTGACAGACATCACTATCTGATTATCCGCCCCTTTTTAACCATGAAGTAGAGATGTGGCTTCTCTCGTCTTTACCCAGACAGCCACTTCTAACTGACCAAGTCTACCTAAGACAGGTCCACTACGGAGAGAAATGAAAAACTATGACAAAATAAAGACCTATCTGACCATTATTTTGTTTCTGTCTTTACACTTAAACATATGTACAGGACAGCATACGACAAACTTAAGTGAAAAGATATAATGGAATAACCAAATTAATATGGATGAACACCTATTTCTGAGCCAATAAGTCATAGTTCATAATACTGTGATAATGCAGAAATGTGATTATGGAAATATAAAGATCAGCTTTAGACTGGAGCAAAGGTTAAACATAGTACGGTTCTGGAAACCCTATTTAAATAGATTGAAAAGAGCTAGGTAT
Source organism: Ursus maritimus (assembly GCF_017311325.1). Classification (NCBI taxonomy): domain Eukaryota; kingdom Metazoa; phylum Chordata; class Mammalia; order Carnivora; family Ursidae; genus Ursus; species Ursus maritimus. The sequence continues at coordinate 61,100,422 of NW_024425563.1, read as the reverse complement.
TCCACATATGTCACAAAGCAACAAAAAAGATGTGGAAGGAGAAAAATAAAAATCTTTCAGGAAGATTTCAAGTAAAACAGTGTGTGACAAAAGACAGAAACAGGGAAGTCCTTGGGATGAAAGGCCAAAATGGAGTTTAGGGAATTAGTTAAGAGAATTCTTATCTTCCTTCTTCCCTCGCTCTTTACAGGCCTAGTCTCTACAAATACACCATTCTTTCTTCTTTTTTGAACAGATTTTCTCACGGGCATCATAAACCTTAAAAGCAACTTTTAAAAAATTATGAAATGCCAATGACATGGGGACAGAGCTTGCCAATTTGCTTTATACTGAATTTCTCTTAAATTTACTCAACTATTTTCTCAAAATTTTGTTTTAAGAACTTAGGTTATAAAGAGAGATTATATGTACAGTATGCTACTATACACAATCGTATAAAATACTATATACCATATGCATAATATATACATATATGATATATATACATACAATACACATACATATGTATAATGCTTGTGTACACGCAGGTTACCTGAAATTATGAAAATATAATTATGTAAATTGTCTACAAGTGGATATGTATATTCCATTCAAAAACACAGGCTTTTTTTTTTTTTAAGAAATTGAAAGGCTATTTCTAAAATATATATATAAATAAAAGGATCTAGGAAAGATAAACCTTTTAAAAAGATAGACAAGAGGTCCTACACTACTTGCTTGCAAAAATGACTACATATCTACACTGTCGGGGATTTGCTAAAGACTAGACAGTTCAGTGGGATCAAAGACAGGGTTCAGAAATGAACTCACATATGCATACCTATTTGATTTTCAGGAGAGATAACAAAGCAATTCAGTGGTAGAAATGATAGCCTTTTCAACAAAGATGCTGCAACAACTGGTTTTCCAGCAAAAAAAAAAAAAAAAAAAATTGACCCTTAAATTCCACCACATACAAAAATTAACTCAAAGTGAATTATGAAATGAAATATAAAAGCTAAAATTACATAAAGTCCCAAGGAAAACAAATATCTTTGCCACCCTGGTATAGGCAAAGATTTCTAAGATATGTAATAAGAATTACAAACTAAAAACATAAAAAGTGATAAATTGGGTATCAAAATTTAAAACTTTGCTCTTTGAAAAACACTACTAAGAAAATAAAACCACACATAACAGAAAATATCTGTAATGCATTTTCTGTCAAGGAACATATAGCAATTATGAACTCTTAGATCTCAAAAATAAATAACTAAATAAACCCATTAAAATTAGGAAAACTGTTTGATAAGACCTTTCACAAAAGAGACACAAATGATAAGCACATGAAGTTTTGCTCAATATCATTGGTCATCAGAAAAATGCAAATTAAACCCCAAATGAGATTCCACTACATACTCATTAGAATTAAAACGCCTCAAAATTCCTTAAATTTTTACCTCAGCTGGGCAGCAATGTAATAAAAACAAACTCCTTAGCCTAAGTCAATATACTCAAAATCCGATACAGGTTTTTTGTGGCTTAAAATAATGGCACTGGTTGTTTTCCACATCCTGATGGATAGTTCAGACAAGAATGCAAAATGATAGACAAATGCTAAGGAAAAGGAAAGTAAATCAACAAATATGTGTGAGCTATAAAAAATAAGATTTCACATGAATTCTTTTTTTTTTTTCCTTATTGCAAAGGAAGACGTTCAAGTATAATCCTTACATTGCTCCTTAATTTTACTTACCTCCAGATGTGAGGGTGATCTGGCTACGACATCTGTCACTCCATTGATCACCAAGATTGATTCAGCTGATCTGGCTGGCTAGGTGGGTGTCCCCTCCCTCCCTCACCTCCATGTAGGTCCCTCCCCAAAGCGGTGCACTCGGTAGAAGAGGACGCCCTTCCCTGATAGGTAAGGTATACAAGTAGCTGTGCTCCCTTACTAAAACCTCCAAACAAGCTCTCAAGTTTACTTAGCTCCTTGAACATGACTCACTTTATTCCTCTGATATTACTAAGAGCTCAAAAGATTCTTTTCCTAGCAAACAGGTAGCATCTTCTCCCCCACCTTAATCCTGATATGATAATTGTCATTTTTTAATTCCTTTTTTTTAAGTGATAGCAGTCTTGGTACTATATTTCTGGGTTTCAGATTTTTCTTGAGGTTTGAGATTTTCTCACACTTTTAAGCTACTCGGAGAGGAGCCATGAGAATTAAATGAGGTGATATAAAAATACAAGGTAAACCAGAAACTGTCACTGCTGTGTTATCACTTATAATTACCATTAGTTGTGCCAACGACATCTTTGAGCTGAGTTGTAGATGAGTCTGCAAGATGAGCTCTGACCATTTCCTGGACCTGCTTAAAATAAAAGAATCTCTCAGATATTACAAACACAACTTTTTATACTTCATGGGAAATGCTAACTTCTTACTTTTTATATTAATATAATGGAATCTAGCCCTTGATGGTTGTTAATTTTTCTCTAAAATTCCATCTAACATTCCTTCACCTAAAGAAGCCACCGAAAAAAAAGATGTAAATATCTGTTCGAAGTAAAAAATGAAAATAATTAAAATTAATGCCCACAGTATTACCTTTGAGGCAGGGATTGTTTTGTATCTTTGCAATTTTCCTAGAAACTAAATGGTTCTGAGTAGCATTAAAATTACATGACATACTTTTTGTATTGACTGAACAGTTTTAAAAAAACTGTATGACCTTTGGAAATAATGTTACTCAAATACTTCTCTGAAAACTTCAGGAGTCCAGTATACATTTATAACAGTTAACAGCGTGAAGCAAAACTATTTCTAGGAAGTATCAGATAAACAGACTAGGAAAACACAGTGAAAAAAGAGACCAAACAGTGAAATGGGACATGAGTAAAGAAAACAAATTTATTGATTGCAATCATTATGTTCTATTTCTCCAGCTTACGGTACAAGTGTCTAAATTTAACTTTTAATTTTCTGATAATTTTAGATTCCCATAGGAGTTTGAAAATACTACAGATTATAAACCAATGAGATCCATCACTCAACTTCTCCTTAACTTTTTACTTAACCACAGACTATTTATCAAAACTAAGAAATTAACTTCAGTAGAATACTTCTAATATATTGAATTTGTTCAACATTCGTAGTTTTCCTCTATTGTCTCGTACGTTCCATGATCCAATTCAGGATTCCACATGGCATTTGGTTCCGGGTTGCTTTCATCTCCTATCTGTTTCCTCAGTTTTCCCTTATTTTTCATGACACTGTTATTTTTTTTGACTATCCTTCAATTTAGAGTATCTGATGTGTTCTTTTGATTTGGCTTACATTTTGTATGACTTTAATGAATCATACAGAGATGATATGTTCTTCTCAGTGAGTGCATATCAGGAAGTCTACGAGGTTGGTATGTACTATTGCCTTTTAATACATTTTTAGAGGGAGGACACTTGGAGACTATGTAAGTATTCCATTCCTGTTGATCCTATACTTGCTAGTTTCAGCAGGCGTTAGTGGATTTTTTCTAGGGACAATGATTTACGTATTACTGTAATCATGTAATTCTATTTCCCTCTCTACTGTTCCTCCTCTGACAACATCCCAGTGAGGGAAAGGCGGGACACCTCATTCATCCTCACCAGCAAGTCCGAGCTCTTTAACTGGCTTCTGATGAGACCATGGAAGGGTTCAGTTACTAGATGGTAGACATAAAAGTCCCAGTTCTCTACTTGACCTCGTGTGACACCAACACAGTGGGTGTCTTGCTACAGCATGGTCAGAAGAAGAGGTGAGGGAAGGGACCACATTTGTCTTCTTGGTATATGGCTTGTACAGAGTGGTTATTGTCTATCTTGCTAGGATGCCATCATCTGGTCTTTGTCTGGGTTGAGCAAGCTTTTGTTAGGACTTTTTTTCTTTTGTCTGTGCCTATTGCTTTTTCTACATTTCCAACTTTAGGTCCTACTTTGGGATATAAAAGGCAAAATGAAAACTCAAGAAATTGACCAACATGTCGTTTCTTGGGTCCTGAGGTCCCCAGAGTGTCTGTGCTCTCTCCAACACTAATAGTTATCTTCTCTCTACACATTTTCTCTATATAATTTACAGGATTTTTAGTTTCACTGCATAGGAAAAATTTTTTAAAATTATGTTTCCTCCACCTTTCCAGAAGTGCAAATCCTCTCATCTATTTTTAAAATTGTTTCTGGTTATTGAGTTTTAGAAGTTCTTTATACATGTAGTTACAAATCGCCAGAAATGTGACTTGAAATATTTTCTTCCAGTCTATGGCTTATGTTTTTATTCTCCTCCTTAGAGTACCAAGGAACTCCTGCCTCACTGCCTCGAGCTGGAACACCAGCTCAAACTGAAACAACGGCTTTGGGCTCAAATTGAAAGAATGGCTCTTGCTGAGTCTCAAGGCTGTTGTCCTTCAGAATAGAACTACACATCAGCTCTCCCAGGGCTCCAGCTTTCCAACTGCTTATTTGGGGACTTGTCACCCTTCACAGCTGTGTGAATCAATTCCTCATAATAGTCTCTCTCCCTCCCTCCCTCTTTCCCTACTGCTATCCCTCTCTCTCTCTCCCCCTAACCCCTACACTTCTGCCTCCCCTCCCCTGTCCCTCTGATCCTCTCCATATATTATGTATATTTACATATATCTACACATATGTATCACATATGTATGTTCTGTTTCTCTAGAAAACACTTATATACCTCTCATAAGTATCTTCCCTCTTTCAGGTAATTCCACCCATATAAATATTAGGAATCCATTTTCAATCCAAAAGCAAGGGCCCGAGGTACAAGATATTTACTGAAGGCAAGGATAGATAAAATACCTACTAAATTAGTTGCCTAGCAAGTCTCTGTCAAATTTGAGAAAAAATCAGATATGTCCTGAAAGGAGCCAAGAACTTTGGAAATGTGTCAAAAGTATACATGTAAGAGCTCCAATCACCTTTCTCTATAATTCATCTTATTCAAGCTGGTCAAATTCATTAGGCTTACACACTCACACATTTTTTCTCTTTCTCCCCTCTCTCCCTCTCCCTCTCTCTCTCTCTCTCTCTCTCTCTCTCTCACACACACACACACACACACACACACACGCAGCTTTTATCTCAATAAATTACTAAGGTAGCTGAAAGTAACCCCATGACAATTAGCCATTCTGCCTCAACAGACCCAATTCTCAAAATCTGCAACCTCGCCTTGAGATTGGAGGAAAGACCTTCCCCCATTTTCTAAGCCCTCCTCCATTACCTACCTTGAATGAAGAGTAAAGCCTCATCTTCTTACATGTATAGAATGGAAGTGGTTCCTTAACCAATTGTCACTGTTCTCGTAGCATTATCTATTGCCTAAAAGATGGAGCACAAGATAAAGATTTTGGGGTCATTTTCTTATGTATACAGAACAGGACCCTTAATATCACTAAATGTAAGTTTGGGGCTAGATGGTACAGCAATGATATACTACTGTCTTTAGAACTGCTTTAGGATGAATCAACCTTCTGATCAACTTCAGTGTATTTTTTTAATTGAAAACTCAAACTGGCATCTTATTTACCTGGTTATTTCTTAGGCCAGGAAAATTTACAAAATCACCGATATGTGTTATGCTCATTTGTGCCCCGACCCTTAATTAAAACTCCTATTACCCAAATTCCCCCCTATAGAACATTCTAATAAAATAATTCACATTGCGTTATAAATTACTAATATCCTCATATCATCCTTTCAGAAAACATGCCTATTAAAGCAAGGTCAACTTACAACAATTTTAGGGAAATGGATGAGAATGAGGCACATTTATTGGGAAGAATATCTTGTGTACAGGACAGATTCCTTGGTCCCTTTAAAATATGCTGTGAAACAAAGTGCTCACTGTGAGATTTTTTAATACCCGCCTTGTCTTGGTCAAATTTGACCCTACTTTAGGCAAATTCTGGAGTTTTATAACTTCAACTGATCGGGTTCCTAGATCATGCTGTGGAACTTAGGAAAATGAATGCAGGGGAGTGGGAGATACAGGCATCCAGTTAGGGAATGTGTAAGTCACTGGAATAAAAGGCACAGCCTAAAAATATGGTCGATGGCATTTAATAACCCTCTACGGTGCACATGGTAGCCACACCTGTGGCAGGCATAGCATTACATACAGAGAAGTTAAATCATTATGTTGCACATCCGAAACTAATGTACCCTCATGTGTCAACTATACCAAAAAATATTTTTTTTAATGCAAAAAAAATCAGTTTCGAATGACAGGCCTATGCAGAATCTATTTAGCAAACCTACCAAGGACCAACTTAGGTAAGTCTTATTTTATCCCCATCACTTACTAATTTGGAAAATTTAATGAAATTCTGGAACAGAAGGAATGCTAAACTTGTTCAACCTCTTCCTAGTGCTGTATATATTAGATGCATTATTTGATGTAGTCATCACAAGCATTTTATAAAGAAAGGGTAGTATTATTCTCATTTCTACATGGTAAAACTAAGACTTGAAGTATGAAATAACTTTTCCAATACCACAAAGGAATGGTGCTCAGTTTAAAATCCCGGTAGGTCTTTTCCCCAAACCTGAGCTTTTCAACAGCACACATGTCTTCTAAACAAGAAGAAATTTAAACAGGAACAAAACTAGTAAAAAAGTGACAAGTATGCACTAGATAAAACACAACCACACAGGAAAATAAAATCTGCTGGGATGCATACCTGAAAGTACACCGTGATCTACAAATAAAAGTGTGAAAATAAATCACGCTTATTTGAGGCACCATAACAAAAGACACTAAGTGAATGAAAAATAGGATACAAAGCACAAAAACACACTCTGGTTCACAAATTCATCATCGTCATGATAACAGTTCTCCCAAATGCCAAGGATTCTGGTGTGTAAATGCAACATTTATGCCAAAACAGCAGGAGCCCATCAGTGCCCAAACAGTAGCAGCAGGGCATCTGCAGCAACTGTATCCTTCCAGGATGAGAACAGAACTGAGCTTTCAGGAAAGGAAAGAGCTTCAGTGATGTGAGGAAGCAAGCTTCAGGACAGAATTTGAGAAACTACCAGAGGATTAAGAATCTTACATGATCTGGGCCATCAGGAACTGGCACTTTTGATACTAAAGACACAGAATGGGTGATAAAACATGGTTTTCTTCTCATTCACAATGATTTATGAGACAAGGAATCATGAGGAAATTATCTATTAGTATTTCTTTTTCAAATTAGAATTTATAAGCCAGTAGGGAGTTTTAATATACCAAACAGATGGTACAAAATCAGGTACAAATAACTGCTACGTAGGAATGTACTAACTGAAATAACATTAATTTCACTTTTTTGTTTAATAGCCCATTTAAAACTTTAGGTTGTTTGTATACTTCCCATAAAAAAAAAAAGTGCTTTCAATTTTACTTGTATAATGCATACCTTAATAAAATTTGAGCCTAAAAAACATAAAATACAGTAGCTATTCAAATTGATGGTATTTTATGAATTAGTAAATCAGATAAAATAAGTTGGCATTTTAACTTTTCTTTATGTGATGTAAACTCTATTAACAGTTCAGTACTTAAATATGTTATCTTTATAACTTTTTTTAATGCCTTTCAATTCTTCCCTATGTTCTTCACCTAACTGAATTAAAAAGCAATAAGGAAGATACTCCAAAATGTTGTAACCTACTACAGTATTCCTAGCCGCAAGTAAGATCTTAGTCCTGAACACTGAAAGATGAAATTATGAGAACCATATAAATATATAAATCAAAATGCTTTGGGGATACAGTGAAAAAGAGATATGAAATTCATACCTTCTGCTCTTCTTACTGCCCCTTCCTTTTAAATTCTTAATTTTTTATCAGTGCTCAATAATAAATTGTCTCATTCAATTAGCCAATATATATTTGAGTGCCAATAAAAGAGAAAGGTGGAAGACAGCTAATGGGTATTTAAGAGTGGTTTAATTTTAGTTTCTTAGTAGGCCCAACTATTCTATGTCCAACTCTCTTTGAGATAAGACCTTATCAACTGACATTTAAGATTTATCAGTAATAAAGGAAGTTCAAATGGATAGTAGGGAATTCCCAGAGAATAGGTAAGAATAAATACCTGCCAGCCTTTTCAAGCTATTCTGCCAAATAAGGGATTTTTCTATAAAATATACTAACACTTTGCCAAGTTTGCAGTGTAATATAATTTCTACTCCTTGCCTTGGAAAACATTCCAGAATAAAATGCTTTATAAAACGGTATTTGTGCTAAATAATTCTGGAAAACCAGTTAATATTATGATCAAGGTATTTAGTGTTAAAGGGCATTGTATATAATTCGAAAATATGTTTCTAATTTTTCTTAACAAGGAGGAAAAATTTTACAAAAGGGTAGAAGTCCAAAGACCCTTGATATTCACTTCAATTTTGCACTCTTTTTAAGAATATTTAAAATATATGACAGTCTTCCTAGTCTTCATAATTAGGATGAATTGAAATAATATAAATGAAAATATCAATTATATCAGAATATATCATCTACTGGAATGGGTAGTAACAAACACGAAATACTAAAACCCAATATCTGAAAACTGAGGCATTTGTTCCATCAATAAATTTTACCAAAACATTTTTGTGAAAGATACCACTTCCCTGTTTTTAAATGAAGAGTCAATGAAATAAAATACTTCAGGATTTTATTTTCCAAGATTATTACATTTGAGAGTGCTAAGGAAAGTCAGGAAGCCTCATTCTCAGTCTTGTCCCTGCTGAAGCTATGATTCAAACCCAGAAATTGCCAATGTCAATTTCTATCTTAAATTCTGAACAACTGATTTTCTCTTTAACCATGTTCATTATAAAACTTTAACCTACAGCTGACAGATCTTTTATTATTAAATGTACAAAATAAAACATTAGCCATCTGTTAAAATCATCTTTCTTTTAATGAAAAATATGTATTAGTTTGTGGAATTTCTCCATTTTCCAGGAATAAAGGACACAGAAACTTCCATTGTTCAAGCTGACCAGACTGTCAGAAAAAAGCCTCATCAGTCACTGAATTGCCCTTGAGCGGCACAGTTTTATGATATTTCTAAAGAGTCTGTTTGTACCTGAAAATGTTCTTCCACTTAAGAAATGCACTCTGGAAGTAGACAGATTTTCTATTCTATTATCACCAAAAAAAAAAAAAAAAAAAAAAAGAATGAAAGAAAAGAAAAAGGTATTTTTCTTTACTGCCTTTGTTTTCCACACATACATTCAATAAGCTGTTCTGTCAAGAGAAAGAGCAAAGGGCTCAATTCAATAAAAAATTGCAGTGATTATGCTATGCAATTTTGCTCCTGCTACTTTATCACAATTTGCCATTCAAGTGGACACTGCTGTGCTCCCGGCTTTAGAGGAGGGGGAAAAGTCTATCAACTGTGCTGCAAGGTCATTTATACCAGAAAGACACAAGTCCAATTTCAGAGTGTCTCTATGTCAGATTGTCAACATTTCTTGCATCATAAACTAAAGCCATGACTTCATGCAACACAAAGCAACCAAAATGTATCATTATCAGATAACACTTGTTTACCTAGATAATCTTGGGGTCTCAGCTAATTCCTGACTGTTATGTAAGGAGCTGCCTCCTATGTAAGGAGGTTCTTTCAGGCCTCAAAAATATAATTTAACTAGTTACTGTTCTTTAATACTGCTCTACCTCCAGGGTATCCTAAGGGTTATGAAAAACTACGGAGGTTCTCAAGCTTGGAAGGATGCTTCAGTTGTTATGTTGTGTACAAAGAAGGGAAAACAGTAAACAAGAGTCTCTATCCTCCAGGATGATCTACATATATATATTTTTTTTTTTTTTCTTTTTTAGAGAGAGGGAAGGGAGGGTACAGAGGCTGAGGGAGAAAGAGAATCTTAATCAGGATCCATACCCAGTGCAGAGCCAATGCGGGCTCGAATTCATAACCCTGAGATCATGACCTGAGCCAAAATCAAGAGTCGGACACTTAACTGAGCACCCAGGGGCCCTGAGGTATACTTTGAACTAGGCTATTTTGCTGGAAACTATGTTACTTCAGAATTGATTCAATATTAACGTAGTCAACATTTATACAAACATTTGTATGTATGTGCTACAAGCTGCAGCATACTTGAAGCTGTTACTGTTCACTATAAAAGGTTATTAAGATTTTACATTATTTTTCTTCCATACCAAGTTATCAAAATCTGGTACACATTTTACATTTACAGCACATCTCAAGTCAGACATATTGCAAGTGCTCAAAACCCAAATGTGGCAAAACACAACTATACTGGACAGCAGTATTCTAGAATCTTACAGGTAAAGCTTACAGGTAAAGTTAGATGCATAAAAAACATTGTGTATACACACACACACACACACACACACACACACTACAAAGGCCAAGATCTCTAAAATGCTCTTGGAATTAAAAAAAAAAAAAAAAGTAGAAAGTGTTCCACCTGGAGGATCAGGAATAGTTCATAACTACATTTGCTGTGCTGTGATTAGTATCTATCTGGCCACAAGTTTTAATAGCAAAGAATACAAGGAATTGGATTTATTAGGGCTAAAGATATATAAACAAAAATTTGAAGTGGAAAACAAAGTCTATATTAAGAAGAGAATGTATTTAATATGTCTGGAGATGATTTTAGGGGAACAGTCAGGTATGTGGAACCTAGCTTGAAGGCTTTTACTCCTTAATAAGTCAAATATAATGAATAACTGAACAGCAGTGATGGTATCTGGAAAGCAGAGTAAGTACAGAAAAAAAAAAAAAAGACATTGAAAATACAGAATTAGGTCTTGGAACCCAAACAAAAGTTTACTACAAAACTGATTCTGGTGTTTTGACCTTGTGAAAGCAGATTGGAAATGGCAAGAAGGAAAGACAACTGAAATAAGCCAAAAAAAAGAGAATTAGAATTTGAATATATTACAGTTGAGAAACCATAAAATAAGTAGATGTAGAACTTCAACAAAATTCTGGACAGGTAAAATTGAATTTCAGAATAGATATCAAGGACAGACTGCAAAACTTAAAAGAGTTTTATTCAGAAAGAGATAGATACTAGAATTTAAAAAGTTAATGGAATACATAAATGGGAGATTTATGAAGAATGCTATATATCCAAAAACTGGCAAGATTAGAAGAGAAGAAGACAAAGCACAGAGATAAAAATCAAAATGCTATTTATTGTGCAAGCTCCACTAGCATGATGTTTCAGAGGTTATCCGCAGAACGTTAGTTTGGAGACTTCCAAGTAACATGGTAAATAGCTGCTCCCTTTACTGCTACGTAACACCACACATCATGAAAATGTTCACTGAAACAAAAAGAATAATGGGACAATATACAAAGGTGTTTCATACAACGCCATTATTGCCTGAAACAGGTTGAGCCACAGAAGTGAAGAACTCTGATAGAATTAAACTCTAGAAATTTTCCCTTCACAAGTATTCCATTCAATAATTTACCAGAAAAACAAAACAAACAAACAAACAAACAAAAAAAAAAAACAAAAAACCAGCAACAAACACATTAAGGCTGGGGGAGAAAAAAAACAAACATGATTTTAGTTGAGACAGAATGGACCAAAGAAATCTTAAAGCCACAGTGTGACTGAGAGCTGTGTAAAGTAAGCTTATCCCCTCTGGATAGCTGAAAAGATATGACCTTCACAAAAGCAGGCTGAAACTGAGGGACACTGACAATTAATTAACCATATTTTCTGAGAAACACTGAGTCTGCACGGCTCTTACCTCGTAGAGAATGAGAAAGCCATTGAAAAAACGTAACTATGCAAAAGGAAATCCTGCAATGCTTGCAGAATATACACATCAGGAGTAGTACTTAAAAGATACAGAATATACACATATTTGAAATGGAAATTTTAGGAATGAGAAATGTTAGAGATGCAAGAAAAATATCGAGAAAAATGGTAAATATATATGCAAACCTAAATCAATTTTTACCATATGGAATAACGATAACAAAATACTGGACAAAAATATTTGTGTCAGGAGAGGGGTGATCAGTGTTACTGCCCTGTATAATACTTGCATTCTTTGGGAAACCAGTAAAGTTGTTAATAGAGTATAGACCCAGGATAGTAATAAATGTTTCAACAGCAAACTGTAAAGGTACAAAAATAAAGTATGCAACTTCAAAGTTAGTTGAAAAAAGGGGGAAAATGGAATGAATGTGAAAGTATATTCAATTAATAATTAAAAACAAAAAAGACTCAGGGCGCCTGGGTGGCTCAGTCGTTAAGCGTCTGCCTTCAGCTCAGGACGTGATCCCGGCGTTCTGGGATCGAGCCCCACATCAGGCTCCTCCGCTAGGAGCCTGCTTCTTCCTCTCCAACTCCCCCTGCTTGTGTTCCCTCTCTCGCTGGCTGTCTCTGTCAAATAACTAAATAAAATCTTAAAACAAAACAAAAAAAAAAAAAAGCTTTAAAAAAAAAAAAAGACTAGGGGGAGAAAAAACAACTCTTCAAGGTATGAGGGAGGCTGCAAGCAAAATTCTATCTTAAACATCTGGTGGGGCCATTAACTGCTTATGAGTTTCTTCTTATATACCTATGTAGTGAGACTGGGGGAGTTCTGATTTTTATGTTTATGTGATTTATATTCTTGAGATACTTTTAAAAATTTTTATACTGTTCGGGCGCCTGGGTGGCTCAGTCATTAAGCATCTGCCTTCGACTCAGGGCGTGATCCCAGGGTCCTGGGATCGAGCCCCGCATCAGGCTCCCTGCTCTGCTGGGAGCCTGCTTCTTCCTCTCCCACTCCCCATGCTTGTGTCCCCTCTCTCGCTGGCTGGCTCTCTCTCTTTCTCTGTCAAATAAATAAATCTTAAAAAATCTTTAAACTAAATTTTTTTTATACTGTTAACATATATTTATTTATTTACTAGAGGAATTACAAACGTATTATTAGTGGCTCTCCTTAGGAGCAAAAACAGGTACAAAAATTCTGGTGAGCACATCAACAGTAAGTATCAATATCGCTTAAAATGGATGTTCCCTTTGTCCTTTACAGCAATGTATAAGGATTTTACCATGTAATGAGAGATTTTTAACAATGTTTCTACTGAGTTATTTATATGAGCAAGTGTCTATAAACAACTTAAATGTTCAAATACAGGTATGTGGCTAAGTAAACAAGATTATTTTTATGATTCAATACTATGCATTCACTAGAAATACATTATAGAAAGTTATCAGTGGTATGGGAAAATACTTAATATATGTTAAATGAAAGTTTTAAGAGCATACAACCTTACTGACACTTTATTAAAGATACATACATCACAAGACAAAAAGTCACTTTCTGTGTTTTCCTTTAAGAATTCCCTATTTAGACCCAGGAGTTAAGATGGCAGAGGAGTAGGGGACCACTTTTTCAGCAGGTCCCCTGAGTCGAGCTGGATAGGTACCAGACCAGCCTGAACATCCAAGGAATCAGCCTGAGATGCAGGAAGATACATCTGCATCTCTACAAATGAATATCTCCAGCGCTGAGTATTGAGGTACGAAGCAGGGAGCTGTGAAACCGTGCACAGATATCGGAAGATAAACGGAAGGAGTAGGGAGCCGACGCGTTCAGGCGCTGGGAAGCAGTAGCCACCTGCACGGGGGAGCGGGTGGACTCGCGGGCCAGCACCCGTGAGACAGCAGACTGAAACCAGACTGAAACGGAACTCCGGTGTGCTCACTGGCACCAGACTGAGACCGGGAGCTCCGGAGCGCACGGGGGCGGCTGGCGGCTGGCGGTGTGAGAAACACAAAGGACAGAGACGCGCCAGCCCTGGAAGTGAGGGCTGGGACGCCGGGTGTGGGGCGCACATCCCGGGACGCTGCAGGGTTGGGCAGCACCAACAGTAACAGAGTTAAAGTGGCCAGAACATCGGTAGAGAACAGTCCGCGATCCCTCTGTTCTGAGACAGAGGCTGAAATTCGGTCACTGCTGCTCTGACTCTCAGAAGAGGCACAGCAAACCGCCAGGGAAAGCCGCCAGAGAATAAAAGCCTGGAAATACCGGCTCACAGTGTGCCCATCCCCATCCCCCCTCCCAGGGCACACGGAGACTCTACCCAAACAGGGTTGCCTGAGTATAGGCGCGGCAGGCCCCTCCCCCAGAAGGCAGGCTGAAAATTCAAGATAATTCAAAATTATCACGAGGAAGCAGTTGACCAAGATTACAGCAGAAATCAATGAATTAGAAACCAGGAGTACAGTAGAGCAGATCAACAGAACTAGAAGCTGGTTCTCTGAGAGAATTAATAAAATTGAAAGACCACTGGCAAGACTTATCCAAAAGAATAGAGAAAGGACCCATCCCTAAGATCCCTATAAAACAAGGGCGCACGGCCTGGGTCCCGGTCAATAATTTGGGCTCTGGACAACCCCGCAACCTCTCCTCATCAGAATGACAAGGAGAAATCCCCCCCAGCAAAGAAAAGACAATGAGTCTGTGGCCTCTGCCACAGAACTAATGGATATGGATATAACCAAATTATCAGAAATGGAATTCACAGTAACAATGGTCAAGATGATGTGTAGACTTGAAAAAAAGTATTAACGAAAATGTTAATGACAATATAGAATCTCTAAGGGTGGAAAGGAGAGCGAATCTGGCAGAAATTAAAAATTCTATGAGCCAAATGCAATCAAAACTAGAGGCTCTGACGGCCAGGGTGAAAGAGGCAGAAGAACGTATCAGTGAATTGGAGGATGGGTTAGTAGAAGAAAAAGCTAAAATAGAATCTGGACTTAAAAAAATCCATGCGCAAGAATGTAGGTTACAGGAGATTACTAACTCAATGAAACGTTCCAATGTCAGAATCATCGGCATCCCCGAGGGGGTGGAGAAAAAGAGGTCTAGAAGAGATATTTGAACAAACTGTGGTTGAAAACTTCCCTAATCTAGCAAGGGAAACAAACATCCATGTCCAAGAGGCAGAAAGGACCCCTCCCAAGCTCAACCACGACAAACCTACACCACATCATTTCATAGTGCATTTCGCAAATATTAGATCCAAGAATACAGTATTGAAAGCGGCCAGGGCAAAGAAATTTCTCACGTACCAAGGCAAAGGTATCAGAATTACGTCAGACCTGTCTACACAGACCTGGAATGAGAGAAAGGGTTGGGGGGGGGGCATATTTAAAGCTCTTTCAGAGAAAAACATGCAGCCAAGGATCCTTTATCCAGCAAGGCTGTCATTCAGAATTGATGGAGAAATAAAGACCTTCCAGAATCG